>NC_081564.1:64526776-64554749 GCF_022355385.1 Mustela nigripes
TTTTTTTTTAAAGATTTTATTTATTTATTTGACAGAGAGAAATTACAAGTACACTGAGAGGCAGGCAGAGAGAGAGAGAGAAGGAAGCAGGCTCCCTGCTGAGCAGAGAGCCCGATGCGGGACTCGATCCCAGGACCCTGAGATCATGACCTGAGCCGAAGGCAGCGGCTTAACCCACTGAGCCACCCAGGCGCCCTCCCGATCCCATCTTGTTTCATTTTTTCCCCTTCCTACCCACTACAATCCCCTCATATCAGAGAGAGCATATGATAATTGTCTTTCTCTGATTGACTTACTTTCCTTAGCATAATACCCTCTAGTTCCATCCATGTCATTGCAAATGGCAAGATTCCATTCCTCTTGATGGCTGCATAGTAATTTCATTGTATATATATATATATATATATATATATATATATATATATATATATACCAATCTTCTTTATCCATTCATCTGTTGATGGACATCTAGGTTCTTTCCATAGTTTGGCTATCGTGGACATTACTGCTATAAACATTCGGGTGCACCTTCCCCTTTGGATCACTACATTTGTATCTTTAGGGTAAATACCCAGTAGTGTGATTGCTGGGTCATAGGGTAACTCTATTTTCAACTTTTTGAGGAACCTCCATACTGTTTTCCATAGTGGTTGTACCAGCTTGCATTAGATTGGGTTAATCTTTTTTTTTTTTTTTTTTTTTAATTTATTTGACAGACAGAGATCACAAGTAGGCAGAGAGGAAGGCAGAGAGAGAGAGGAGGAAGCAGGCTCCCCGCCGAGCAGAGAGCCCCATGCGGGGCTCGATCCCAGGACCCTGGGATCATGACCTGAGCTGAAGGCAGAGGCTTTAACCCACTGAGCCACCCAGGCGCCCCAGATTGGGTTAATCTTATGACCAGAATGAGGCACCAATCTAGGCAGTGATGTTTTCTCAAAGCTGCTTGTTTGCAGGCTCTGTAGGGCAGAATTTGCATGTAAAGATAAGCAAACAAATAATAAAGTAGGGCAGGTGCTAATTATAATGGAAGGATGGGCCAATGGACCAGTATTATGCTGTTACGTCATCTTTAACTCTTACCATAACCGTGTGAAGAAACTGAGTCTTATAGGTTAGTAGTAATAGGCAGGACTTTTAACCTATATATTTGCTTCTAAAGATCTTTGTGTTTCCTGTGCCATTGTCAGTCTCCTGTATATTCCCAGTTCCCTCAACAATGAACAACTATAATATAATTGATTCTGGTCTCTCATCTGTAAAATAAGAATGGTAAATTATGTATTACCTTACATAATTTTAAAATTTTGTGCTTTTGATTGTCAAATTTGAAAAGGGGTTTGTCAGGGATAAACATAGTAAAGGATGTTGGGTTTGTTTTGCCTCTGTTTATTTACTTATTTAATTTTTAAAAAAAGATTAATTTTATTTATTTAACAGAGAGAGCACAAGTAGGCAGAGAGGCAGGCAGAGAGAGGGGGGAAGCAGGCTCCCTGCTGAGCAGAGAACCTGATGTTGGGCTCCATCTCAGGACTCCTGAGACCATGACGTGAGCCAAAGGCAGAGGTTTACCCCACTGAGCTAACCCAGGCGCTCCGCCTCTTTTTATTTTTGATTCAGATTCTTTCAGTGAGGTTTAAAAGGACATATTTTTTAAAAAGAACATATTTGAGGAAACAAATTCATGAAATTAAACACCGATGGCAACAGTATGAAGGTTTAAGGTCCATAAAAGTGTAAACTTCACTGTATCAGGAATGTGTGATGACACAGACACATTTGTATTTTATTATTTGAAAAGTTAGAATGGTGTTTATAGCTAGGAGGTCAGTGAGAGGGTACAAACCTATTTCCAGCATGAAACGGATAAATCGATATTCTTAAAAAGGCAGTGGATTGCTTAACATTATTTTTTCTTGCCTTATAATTGTAATGACCAGCAAAAAAAAATTTCAAAAATAATTCAATTGGGAGAAACAGCACTTTAACCATAGACCAAATAGTTATTAGTTAATTGTATTAAATTTACCTTTTTGTGAGATACACTTTTAATGATTATAGAAAAGCTAGTAAGTCCTTATTACAAATTTATGTTTTACGATTGTGACAAACTTCAAGGTAGCAGATGGGAGATTGTGCAGTTTGGCTAATCCTTAAATATTGTTAACATGAATGTGCTTATATTAATGATTAAATTTTAAATTGGAACTGTTTCCATGTGTAACTACTTGAAGGGACTATTTTGATATTTTTGAAAGGGAAAATAATCTTAGTAGCAGTGCATTTGTTTTACCAGCAAATAAGAATAATAAAGTGGGAAGGAGGACAGTATCTCCTCCTTTATTCCATCCTGTAGTGAATTGTTAGAGTCAAATTGGAAGCATAGTTGTTGCTTCTATTTTTAATATTCTGTATTTTCCTAGCTCTTCTCAGTGGCTTTTCCCCGCCTTTCTTTTAAAAGGCAGATAAAATTACTATAGGATCTTACCTGTCTCTTAATTCTTCTGTGTAGCAAGAATCACTTTTTTATTTATTTATTTATTTATTTGACAGAGAGAAATCACAAGTAGATGGAGAGGCAGGCAGAGAGAGAGAGAGAGGGAAGCAGGCTCCCTGCTGAGCAGAGAGCCCGATGCGGGACCGAATCACTTTTTAAAAGAATATCACAAATTATCACTGTCAGTTAGCTAATACTTAAGGGTTCAAGTCCAAGCCCTGGTGCTAAGTGCTTTAATATGCCTTATTTAATCTTGATTTGCTAATGATAAGTGTAAGATGACCTTGGAACACAAGATTCGTAATTGTGGTTTGTTGTTGGAAGAAGGATAAAAAGGCAATCATTCCTTTCTTAAAGTTTGTATAGTATTGTCATCATTTTGGATACACTGGAAATGAGAAACGACACTGATAATTTATTTTAACTTTTAAGTGTAATTAAAATATGAAAATATTACTGTCTTTGTTTATGATGAATACTAAATTTAAGCTAAGCTATAAGGTGTGCTGTTTGGAAATACGGAAGATGCAAGAATGAAGCCAGATAACAAGTTTATGCTTGTATTTCCTACTGATGAAGACTTTCAGACAAGTTATTGCATTGGGTAGGTGATGTTAACTCTGCATGTACATATACAACTATACTCTTTGCATGATTCTACATGTAGGAGTGGTACAATTTTGACTTGACTGTTGACCTCATGCCTCAATTTGGTGGTTGTGGGAGAGGGGAATGTGTGAGCAGGAGGTTGTGAATGGTAGTAGTGTTCAAATTTTAAAATAAACCACTAATTTTTTGTAAAACCAACACTTAACTAAAGCCCTTTTAAAAATAGAACATTTGGTCAAATAGTCAATATTGTACTTGACCCTCATATCTTCTGCACCCAAAGTTTGGACATCCACAGTATCTTGATTCCATAATAATCATTTTGAACTCTGACGAGAACTCCATAAATGATAGAGCTTTCTTTTCTTTTTTAGAAAAGAAAAATATCAAACTTCAACCAGTTTTTTGCTATTTGAGCTAAAATCCATTACCAGCTGATACTGAGGCCACACTATTGAATTCTATGAACTTGATTTACCCTTTTGGGAGAATTGGAAATTATTTTTAAGTAGTCAGCTGAAATTGTCAAGATCGTCAGAATTTCATTTTGTGACATGTCTGTTCTTGACATAGTGGCGCTTAACAACTCATTTGCTTTTATTTGGTCATTTTTAATTTTAAAAATGTTGCTGCATAAACCTGTGATTTGATAGCTTTGTTTTAAGGGGATAAATACCCCAGATGTGTTCCATCTTTTGTTCAGTGACTATTTACACAATGGATGTCTGTGTTAAAACTAATCCTTCATTGTTTTCTATTTTAATGATTCATTGGCATATGTTTCATAAAATAGGTGTGCTTAATGTTAAATAGTCTTGATCTTAAAAAATCTTAATCGATAGACATAATTTGCCTGTACTTCATAAATAGCTGTTGGGGGAGAAATTGCATTCCTTTATTTATGCTGCTTCTAAAATGGAGATAGGAGTAAGGGATGTGTTTCATAATAGAATGAAATTTGTATTTTTGCTTTTTGGGGTTGCATTAGAAAAAGGGTAGCATTAGCATTTTAAAGCATGTATCTGTTCTACAAGCATGAATATTGAGTTATTTTAGCATGAATCACTTCAGTTTAATTACTCTGGAACTCTGCTGCCTTTTTCAGCTTGTTAGGGTGATTTGGAGGTAGAAGGGATCTCTTACTAGCCAGTAAGAACTTTCATATTGTCTCTAAAATAACCCATAAGGTTGCATATCGTTGCTTGGAGTGTGAGCTGGTTGTCTTTCTCAGGGAAAAGAAAATTTAAATATCCCTAACAAGACATCCAAAGCAAAATCCTGAATGTGGATTTTGTGAGTATTGTCTTTTTTGTAGAATGTTGTAAAATGTGTAACATCCCTGATATTTGTAAAGGGCTTTACTGGACATAGTCAAGTAGAGCTCTTATTGTTGGCCTTATTTCTCTAGAATAGGAAAATATGTATTTGATTTTCTTCTCTGAATCTATTAGTGACTTTTAACTATCAGCTATTAAGAGAAAGAACTAGATTCATTCTCTTAAAAACTATAAATTGAGTTTAAATTGTTTGCATCAGTTTTTTTTTTTCCTTTGAAAAATCAGTTTTACTCTGTGGAGTCATTCCCTTTTTCATAATCTTTTGCTCTTTAGAATTAAGACAAGAACTCAATGTATTTTTCAGTATGCTGTTGTCCTCCGTTCTTCATAATGCTCCTTTTCTCCTTTTCAAACGTGTTCCTCATCTTTATAAGCTTGGGTTATCTCTTCCACTTTCACCTCATGTACAAAATACTAGATATATGAAGTGCAGTTTTTCTGACCAGATAGAAATAAGAAGATAAAGGCAACTGCATCTTAGTTGCAGAAGTATTTTTCACCCCGGAAGTTAGATACAAGTATACATTTTCTTTCCTCCCTAGATGGACCTCCAGTTGTAGCTCATTATGATATGTCTGACACCAGCTCTGACCCAGAAGTGGTAAATGTGGACAATTTATTGGCGGCTGCAGTAGTTCAAGAGCACAGTAATTCTGTAGGAGGCCAGGACACAGGAGCTACCTGGAGGACCAGCGGGCTTCTAGAGGAGCTGAATGCGGAGGCAGGTTGGTCTCCCTCCCCTCCCCCTCTCTAATGGTGTACTGTGCATGTGTCCCAGCAGCTATTTTCCTTGTAGTGATCCTGCCGCTGAGAGCAGGCCAACTAGACATCTGGCATTAGATGACTGTGACTGTCCAGGGCGCCTTTATAACTGAAAAGGAGATGTGGGTAGCATGTCATTCATCTTGCCTAATGTGAAGGAAGCAAAAATGAGAAATAATGGTAGGCATAGGTAGATTGCAGTAGACCTATTTCTTGGGATAAAAATGCTTCACATATGTTAAAAACCACCCAGGCGCCTTAATACTCTGCCCCACCCCTCTTCTCCAGAGGCTTCCTTCACTTATTCTGTACCTGACCTTACCTTGCAGTTTGGGGAGGGAGCTGATCAAGCTGGCTGCTAGGGGCTGCTGTGCAGGCCTGTGCTGTTTCTTCTGCTCTGGGTGTTCCTGTCCCTGTCATTTCTCTATGGTAGCTCTCAAGTTCATCTCTTCCAACCCTTTCTTTCAGTTTCTGCTTCGGGGATCTTAGGAAAATCTCCCTCCCTGTCTTGCATAATTTATCTGGGCTATGTTATGATTCTGAAGAGTGATACTTATTCACTAAAAAAAAATAGTATTTCGGGACACCCGGGTGGCTCAGTGGTTTAAGCCTCTGCCTTCAGCCCAGGTCACGAACTCAGGGTCCTGAGATCGAGCCCTGCATCGGACTCTCTGCTTGGTGGGGAGCCTGCTTCCCCTCCTCTCTCTGCCCACTTGTGATCTCTCTCTGTCAAATAAATAAATAAAATCTTTAAAAAAAAAATTTCTTTTGAAAACATTGCCAAGTGCCTCCAAGTTTCCATAATTGTGTTCCTCAACACTTTTTCAGCATTCTTTCTCACTTAAACCTTTTTCTTAAAGCCCTAGTACTTCAGTTTGAGAAGAGAGGGGGAGGGGATTGAGAGATACTTTTAGTGTGTATTTTCTTACATTAGTGTTACAGAGGGTTATAGTTTCCTAGTTAAATTATAAATTGCATTGGCTTTTATGAGCTACTCTTATAATTTAATCACTACCTAAAATACTATGTTTATGGGTTTTGCAAAAATAATAGTGGGTTTAGAACTTTTTATATTGAAATTGCTAAGAAATAGAAAAGGAGACAGAGCTCCACAGATCATTGCCCTTAAATCTTCCATAATGTTTGGTTGGAACAAAATAAAAGACTCTTACCTGTTGAGTTTCTGCTTAATTGATTGTAGTTAGTTTTGGAGCAGGACCTGACTTTAGTTTTAAATGTGTTTTTACTGCTAACTGTCTATTTGACCTTGGTCAAGGTGTTTCTCCTCTGGACTTCAATTTTTATATGTATAAATACTTGCTTTGCCCAACAAGGTTTTTTTTTTTTTTTTTTTTTTAAGATTTTATTTATTTATTTGACAGATATCACAAGTAGGCAGAGAGGCAGGCAGAGAGAGGGGAGGAAGCAGGCTTTCTGCAGAGCAGAGAGCCCTGAAGCAGGGCTTGATCCCAGGACCCTGGGATCATGACCTGAGCAGAAGACAGAGGCTTTGACCTACTGAGCCACCAGGCGCCCCACAACAAGGATCTTTATTTTTTATTTTTAATTTTTTTTAAAGATTTTATTTTTTTATTTATTTGACACAGAGAGATCACAAGTAGGCAGAGAGGCAGAGAGAGAGAGGAGGAAGCAGGCTCCCTGCTGAGCAGAGAGCCCGATGCGGGACTCGATCCCAGGACCCTGAGATCACGACCCGAGCCGAAGGCAGCGGCCCAACCCACTGAGCCACCCAGGCGCCCCTATTTTTTTTTTTTTTTTTAAAGAGAGAAATCACAAGTAGGCAGAGAGGCAGGCAGATAGAGAGGGAGAAGCAGGCTCCCTGCTGGGCAGAGATCCTGATGTGGGCCTTGACCCCAGGACCCTGGGATCATGACCTGAGCCGAAGGCAGAGGCTTTAACCCACTGAGCCACCCAGGTGCCCCCCCAACAAGGATCTTTTAAGGATTTATTAATATATATAAGTACTTTAAAAAATTAGGCAGTAATATTTTGTATCAAAGGAGAGTAGTTTGACCACATTTTGTGCAATGTGTATTTCTAAGTTACACAATTTGTTCTATACACTGGATAGGTTATCTTCATTTTCTTCCTGTTGACTAGTGATGCATTCTACTTCACTTTTATTTCCCTGATTTTTAGTCTTGCTGTTAAATGTAGATCACTGTGTAGTAAAGTCTTGGGGGTAAACATGAGTGATTACTTTTTGTTTTGTTTTTCATGTGAAGAATTTTAATATTAGTTTGAGCCATATGAAATTGTTAATATTTGACTTTTTGACCTATAACAAACCCAGCAGTTTCAGATAATTCAAGTGCAAAGTTGTAGGGTTTTAAAGTATCCTTAAAGTTACCAGTGTTGGGGGTAGTATCACATTTTAAGATTCAAGTAATTGTTACCTTGATTGTTTAAAACATCACTAGCCTTTGTTTACTTAATTCTATTTTTGATTTTTTTTTTTTAATTTCAGTCACACAAAGTTTTAAAGAATATATTACTCCGGTACCTTCTTAAGAACCACCATTCTTAAGAAATGAAACATTACAAAATATGTAAGGAAAACACCCATGGCTTCAACTCTGTTCCCCTTTTCTCCTCTTCTTTCCAAAGCTGTCTTGAATTGGATATTTGATGTTTGGTATTCCTGTGTGTTTCTTTATATTTTTACTGCATTTGTTATGTACCTGTAATCAAGCATATTTTAATACTAATTGATATTGTATTGAAGGCAATGATTTGTAACTGCTTTTTTCAACACTTTGTTTTGTTCTTGTTAAGTGTAGCTCTAGTTCATTCATTTTTCACTGCTATTTAGTATTCACTGTATCTATCGCAGTTGATTTAATCATTCTCTATTGGACATTTAGGATGCTGTTCCAGATGATGGCACCTTTAACATTTATTGTACATGTCTCTTGGTACATGTATGTGATTAATTTCTCTAGGATATAATATAGAGAGAACATATGTGTGTATTGGGTTATGTATTGTGTGTAGATTTTTAAATATCATCACTGTTCAACATATCCTCAACACAGTTTCTTAAGAAGCCATATATTGGCTCAAAGTCTTCTTTTCTAAATCTGACAGTGCAGGTATATGAGTAATAAAACTTAATACACTCTGGTCTTGATTTAATTGTCTTAGTGGGAGCCCATCTCATAAATTTTGAATATACTTTCAGTGCCACAAAATGTTAACAGAATTCATGCTTGCTTGCCAGTTTATAGTTTAGAGATTGAACTATTAGCATCAATGAGATGGCCATTCTTACGGTTTGAGTTTAAGATAATTTTTTAAAAAGATTTATTTTATTTTTCAGATTTTATTTATTTCAGGGGGAGAGAGGAGGAGAGAAGGAGAGAATGAGTCCGGGGAGTGGCAGAGGGAGAAGGAGAGGCAGGCTCCCCACTGAGCAGGGAGTCTGAGGTGTTTGGATTAGGACCTGAGCCAAAGGCAGATGTTTAACTGACTGAACCACTCAAGCACCCCTTAAGATAAATGTTCTAATGGTTAATCTTGAGTTGTTCTCCTCTCTCTCCCAGCAAAATAAGAACCCTATCACTGAACAGACTATTCAGGGGTTAATCAAGAGCAGCATCTCAGACCAGGTGTGCAGCTCCACTACATTTAGGGTGCTGTATGTATTCTTTGGAGATAAAGAACCTTGCCGAGTACCTTGCCTGTTTTTCCAGGCAATAAGACAATGAAAAAAATTTTTTTTTTTTTAAGATTTTATTTATTTGAGAGAGAAGGAGAGAATGAGCAGGGAGAACGGGGGTGGGAGAGAGAAAAGCAGACTCCTAGCTGAGCAGGGATCCTGATGTGGGGCTCTATACCAGGGTGCTGGGATCATGACCTGAACCAAAGGCAGATGCTTAACCCACTAGCCACCCAGGTGCCCTAGATGATGTTTGTTTATGGAAAAGAGTTTTTACTCTTCAGTTTTAGTTTTAATCAAGGAAAAGAATTAAAATTGGAAAGCCACTGGTCAGCAGAAGACTTAAGCTTTCCATTTTAACTCTTGCCATGTGTTTACTTCTCCCTTTTTTAAAAAAAAGATTTTATTTATTTATTTAACAAAGAGGGAGACAGAGCATAAGCGATGCGGGGTGGGAGGGGGCGAGGGGCGGGGAGCAGCAGAGGGAGAGGGAGAAGCAGGCTCTCCACTAAGCAGGGAGCCTGATGCAGGCGGGGTTGATCCTAGGACCCTGGGATCCTGAACTGAAGGCAGATGCTTAACTGTTGAGCCATCCAGGTGCCTCTACTTTTCCTTTCTTGATGCTAGAATTGAACAGTGTAGTAGATGATAGCCTGCTGCCAACAAATCCTGGTTTGAGCTAGCAGCCACTTACATACTGTCTGGACTCATATAAATTACATAAAGCCTCAGTTTTTCCTATCTGCAAACCAGGGTAAAATTAGTATCCATCCCAAAAGGTTGTCCTTCCCGTTAGGTGAAATAATGTCTATACTGTACAAAATATAGCACAAAGTAAGACCTCAGGAATGCTGGCCAGCGTTATATTAATGTATTTATGCTGAAGTGGGTTGAGTAAGGAAGTGCTTAATGGACCTAATCAGTGAATTTCTAATTTACTGTTCTGTCCTGGAATGAGTTGCTCTCACCATAGGAATTTCCTATACTTGGCCTGAGCATAAGAATTACCTAGGGTGCTTATAAAAATTCAGAATCCTAAATTTCTCCCCGAGGATTCTGTAAGTAGATGTGGCATGGGGTCTGAAAAATCGTTTTTTGTAATCACTACCAGGTAACTCTTGTGTTGGACATCTTGAAGAAACGGTATCAGTAAATAGGATTATGACTTAATTTTTACTTATTGCTAGTAGTAGCTCACTGTAAACATAAATGTGGATGAGGCTAAGACAAGCAGGAATCTGAAGTACTTTTGTAAGGAAGACTTATAATTGTGGTAAACTAAATTTATTTATAGTGTCTCCCCACCGGTCCAGGAAATTAAAACTTATGAGAAACACGTTTTTTCCATCAGCCTTCTTGTCAAGAAGGTAGCCTATGAGCATGTTCCCATCCTTAAAATAGGGATGATGGTCTTGATTTGTCCAGAACGCTAGTTATAGGGCAGAGAAACAAATCTTGGTTTTCCTGTTCTTAGCCTAGGGCTTTTTATAATCAGACCAGAATGGCCATGTTTCTATTAATAGCACTTTGAAGTGTGTATCAGTTCTGTGAAGGAGATCAGATTTGGTCAGGTTTCGATTGTTTTTACCTGGTTCTTATGAACTGTAAAATTTTTGGTTTTCTGACCTTCCCTTCCCCTGCTTTGTAAAGTTGTTTTTCACATTCTTACTGAAAAAACTAAATACAAGGTCATAATTCACTTGTTTTCAAGCTAAATGAATAATGAATTGAGATGTTACACTTTTTTATACCTAAAACATTGCTGACATCCTATATATAATAATTTCCTTTAATGTGGTGCAAATCGGCTTTGGACTAGTTCTTACCAGTAGATTTATGATTTAAAAAGTAGCTACATTATTTCTTTTGAAGACAAAAAGAAAATGTGCCATGATAATTTAGTTTACTTTTTTATGCTCTTTTCTTTCTGACATGTATATTGAAAAGGTGTTCAGTGGGAGAACAAAAATTTAGAATGTTCTTAGAGAGTGAAAGAAGTTATCTTTCCAAAGAGCTACCCAGAGACAGCCAGCTGCCCCAATAGTTAAATATAAGTCCTCTGATTTATTTTCAGTTTACTATATCGTAATTGTGGTATTTACACTTTTTCTACAGGACTTATTCTTGCCCTGGAACAGGAAAGATTATTGCCATTGACAGTATTTGAAAACTCCACAGCATCTTTGAGACTCAGTTTTGTGTATGCTTTGGCCATTGCTGTGTCATTGGATTCCTGTGAGGTCATAGGTTGGAGGGATGACAGTGGAGGATGGCACAAAGGCCAGAGAAGGTGAAGCTGTGCACAGGAGCTCCCGAAGGAATGTATGACATACTGAAAGGGTTATCTTGAAAGAAAAGGACTAATTGCTCGGGCTCTGAAATAGACTGAAGAGGGAATATGTTCCTGGCTCTTGGAGAAAGCCTTGGTGTCTCTTATAGAACATGGCGTCCCATAAAATTGGTGGGGTCGTAGCTGACTTGTTATCTGAGTGGCACATTTTATCCGATGGCTCTGACAAGAAATGTGGCAAAACTCTCGCAACCAATGGTCTAGAGTTAACATTCACCGGGAAATTTGTCTTTAGCCCCCATCACTTAACCTCAGTGTCCCTTATTTCATTTTATACTGATATTTAGACTAAAGAGTAAAGACACTAGCTACATGAGCAGACCCTGATTTTAAGTGAGCAGTTTTAGAACATCACACAAGTTCTATAAATGCCAGCAGCGTGGGATTACAATTTTTATGGCCCAAATCATGCTACCAAAATGGTTTGAATTGATGTAATAATGTGAAGGTGGTTTGTAAATTATTAGTGTCTGGATCCATAATGGATGACTAAAGTTAGAAGAATCTTAAATATTGATGGTAGTTACCTTATTTTTCTTAAGATACAATAGTAAAATTGTGAGCAAAAGTAGCATAGTAATTTTTTATTTCTTCCTCTTTATTATTTTTTTCTTCTTCCCCTTTCTTTAAACAAAGAAAGGCAAAGTGATATTTCCAGATCTGAAATGTGGTTCTGTAGGTGACAGGGTCAGGATGAGGGGCCTAATCAGTGAAGATTGGTTATTCAGAAGTACTGTTGACTGAGAACATTTCATAAGTTGGAATTATAAATTAGAACTGCAGGCTGCCCTCAAAAAAATAAAAAAAATTAGAACTATGGAGATAGAATGGAGATAGAACTGGGCACAGAGATACTAAGAACTAATGGTGTCATAGTCTTGTCATGTTTTCCTAATTACTGTTTAGAAGATACGAGAAATCAAGGAGGAATAGTTTAGTTATAGCAACCATGATTCCTACAACCTGCCTTTTTAGTTTGGTTTAATTCAGTTATCTTGTGTATTTTTAAGATGGTAAGGGCTGAGCCCCTTGCTTCGAGTCTACTACAGGGAGTGTGAAGTGCCTCTTGAGGCTCAGCTCCTTAGGGAGTATTTATGTCCCCATAAATAACGAGCGCTCATAGAGTAATAAGGAATCATGGTAGCAGGACTTAAAGTGGAAGGAGAGAAACTAAGCCCAGTGCCAGGAATGTTCCATGGAGGGGTGAAACTGTCCCGTAGTTTGTACTTGGAAGTGCTCTAGAAGGGGGGCGGCAGGTGCTCTTGTGCAGGATGGAGGGCCATATTCGTAAGTGATTCTGGTCCCCCAACTGAGGTGTAGGAGCAGTTTCCAAGGACTGCAGGGTAGATGGCATTTTCCAGAGATTCAGGTTTCCACAGGGAGGTGAAAAGTTCAGTGCAGTTTTCCGTGGATCTGGCATTCCAGAGGGCAGTGGAAAAGTTGTAGGAAGGTAAGAAGTGGGTGGCTAGAGCAGAGGAGAGTAACAGTGGAGCAGAGGACGAGACGGGAGAGCGGTGGCTGGCTCCCAGAGGCTTGTGTTTGTGGGTGGCCAGGAGGATGGAATTACAATGTTTTACTTCTCATAATGATTGGTTTTCCTCCTACCTGTTCCTCTTGCTTTCTCCTTTTCCACAGGAGCTCCTGTACACTCTTGTGCTGTTACTTCCCTTATACTGTTCTTCTGCCTCACTGACCATCACCCGGCCCTTTGCCAGCTCCGTGCGGGTGTCTCTTCTTCCCTGCTCCAGCATGTTCAAGCCCAGCTCTCGTGGGCCATATCCCCAGCTCCTGTAGAGCGGGCTTTCCTATTGGACCCAGCTGGCAAAATCTGATCCCTGGGCCCACACTTGGAACCTGGATCACACTGCTTAGCATAGCTGGAGAAAATCAAATTCCGCTAGGCAGAATTGAGGGTTGAGTTAGCTTCCTGATCTGCAGCCCACCTGGCTCTCAGTGCTGCCCAGCAGATCCTCTCCTTCCTTAGGCAGTTCTGTCTTCTTAGTGGCTCCTTCACGTTTCTGAACCCCCACCCCGCCACCCACCACACCTGTGCACCGCACGTGGCCTTGCTGCATTCTTCACGGATGAACATTGCCTCAGCCTTCTGCCATCGCGCCTGTTTCTTCTCGGCCTTTTTTCCAGATATGGCTGGGTCTCTCCCATCTTTTAAAGTTCTTCATACACACACACACCTCTCTCCCTCAAGCCCATTTTTCCTTTCTCAGTACTGTCCTATTGCCTTTTTCTTTCTAGCCAAACTGTTTTAAATGTGTCTGTACTTCGTTCCCTGCCCTTATTCTTCAGCTTGCTTTGCTGCCTTGGCTTTAGCCCTGTCACTCCTCTGAGGCTCTTCTTGCTAAGGCATAAGTATGGTCATCATATGCTGATTCCAGTGGACTATATCTAGTCCCTCTTCTCATTGGATCTCTCTCTTAGGCACCGATAAGCATTTCTTCCTAGAAATGCTCATTCCATGGTGTCCTGGCTTCATATTTTAAGATTTTCTTCCTACCTCTTACTTAACTTGGTGAACTCCCCTTCATCTGCCCATCCTTAATTACTGGCATTTGTCAGGCTTCTGTTCTAGACATCCTTCGCTCCTCTGCTGCCTTTTACCTTCCCACTTACTGCCAAGGACTCTTATTTCCTCCCTCAACCTCTGACCTGAGCTTTAGAACAGTACCCCCAGCTGCCTGTTGGACATCTCAGAGGCCTGCCAGTGTCATGTCCTGAGCAACCACCTTCATCTGTTCATTGGTGCTTGGAAGGGTGCTGTGACTCTATCCAGTTACCTAAAGCAGAAGCCTAGCTATTATTTTTTTTACTAAATTTGTTGATTTGCCTGATTCCCAGCATTACTAGCCCTTCTGTATATATACGTACACAGAGTATCCCCCCTCTTTTGTTCCTTTACTAGTTCAGCCGTAGTCATTATAGCAGTCTAACTGGTTTTCTTGCCTTTCATATTCCTTTCCCTGATAGTAGTTCCATTTGTATACTCCAAAAGGAAATTTTTTATAATGGAAAACCAGATCATGTCACTGCTTACATTCTTCAGTGGTTTCCTGCCTCTCACAGTCAAGTCCAGACTCTTTACCATCTGAGTTCTGCTGACTTCGCCAGTTTCATTTCCCATTACTGTTTTTACTACATTACCCCACATTTCGCTGAACGTTTATACCCTACAGGGCAACATGGTGTTCCTTATTGCTACTTCCCTCACCTGTGCCTACTCTTCCCTAAGACCTCTGCATCCTTGATTATTCCCATGTCTGTGTCTTTAAACACACACCTTCTATAACAGAGCAGTTTTTTTAAAAAAAGATTTTATTTATTTATTTGAGACAGAGAATGTGAGAAAAAGCATGAGCAGAGGGAGGGGCAGAGGGAAAGAGAGAGAGAGAGAAGCAGGCTCCCCACTGAGCTGGAAGTCTGCTGTGGGACTCGATCTCAGGACTCTCGGGATCTTGACCTGAGCCGAAGGCAGCTGCTTAACCGACTGAGCCACCCAGGTGTCCCTATAACAGAGCAATTTTCAAGCCATAGTATAATGGACTGCTTTTTATAATCCCTGAGTGTATCATGAGCTCATTGAGGGTAGATACTGTATATGTCCTTTGTTCTCCGTAATATTCCTAGCACCTAGTGCATAGCCTCTCATAAACAAGTACTTATTTATTTAGGAACAAATAGATGAGGTAAATTGTTATAGTTGCACAAAGCAAGGCTGCTCAAAGGATTGAATATGGACAAGTTGAAGGTTTGAAAAAAGACTATCAATTTATAGTCCTTCCTAGCAGTGCAGTAGGAACAGTGTGTGTGAAAATAGTTGTAACTTCAACATTGAAGTGGAAATTGGACAAAGCACTTGGCCACAGGCAAGATACTGGGGTCAGAGCAAGAACCTGAGTTAACCAAATCAAGACTTAACTATGCATACTCCTCATTTAAGCAAGCACCCCCATATTTAACAAAACTAGGTTTTGTCTGGTGAATGCCTCCTTTCATATGCTTGTAGGGTTGAAAGTTATTTACCCACGGCCAATTTTTAGAATCCTATTTCTGCTGTTCTTTAATGCAGAAAGTTAAGCCCTTGCAGACTGTAATACAATCTCGATCTCCAGTTGTATCTGGAAGCCATTTTAAGCTTTGTGGTCTTCTGTTTTCTCATATGCATCATAGTCAACTAAAGAAAAAAATTAAAGAATTGTTTAAAAAAAAAAAAAAAGGCCCACAGTTGTTTCAAACTTGATTGCTTTTTACCAGCTTTCATCCAGCACCAAAGTATTTTGATACTGTCCTGTGTGACACTTTGTGTATTATCCATATACTTCTCCAAGTTTCTGTGGTAGTCACTATCTTTGGACATCATTGCATTTTGCTTATTTAAAGTTTTTTCCCTTAGGCTAAATTCTCAGAGATGGGACTGCAGGGTCAGAGAGTATAAAAATTAGAAGTCTTTTGCTTTGGGACTATCTATAACTTTCCAAAAGGGTTATACTAAAAGTTCGCAAGAATACGAAAGTACAAGGTTTCTGAGTGACAAACATTGGAGTGAGTGATGTGAAGGGGTGAGGGGGGGAAGGGAGAGTTGTATGTTTAAAATCTTACTGATCGTGGTTTAGTCTATATGCGGTGTCACCAAGGATTTTTTTTTTAAATGTGGAGACATGTGTCAGATGACAATACATTTAAATAAAAATACCCTCTAATTGAATAATTGGAAATTTGTGTCTGTTGCAACTTGGTTTATTTCATAATTCCTAGATATTCTAAATTTCATAAAAGCCAGAACAGTTAAGAACTGGGTACGTAGGCTGAATTATTTTAGATTTTTAAATTCTTGTTAGAATTGTTTATATTGCTCTGTACTTTGCTGTTGTGCTCTTAGCCATGACTGAGAGAGTTCCTTGAAGCTCATGTTTTTGGTGAGTTGGAGAGTGTGTTTTACTGTACCATGTAATAGATAACTTTGTGAAGCCCCTGGTGAAAAAGTTCTTACATGCCCCAGTGCCACAAATTGTTGTGTTTTTCCCACAGTATGTGGTTTCTTTCTGTCTAACAAGAACTGTCAGCAACGTGTAGGTTCTGTTTCAGTTGCTCAAAGCAAAAACTGTGATCTGCCTCTAGTCTTTCCTTTTAGATGTGGTTTTGAGTTTAGATTTTGTGAACTCTACATTCCTTTTGAGAAAGACTGCTAAAATTGTTAAAAATTTAAGGAAAATTGTTAAATCCTTCATAAAGCATTCCAGTACAAATATGATACTAATGAGAATTTCTGTTATTTATTCCATTTATGCCTTTGAACATTTCTGGGTTAGAATTATGTTCTATTAAAATTCACCGTTAAGCGGTAGAGAACCCCATTGCCCTCTAGGTGGTGACAAACCCGTTATACAGGTCATTTAAAAGCAGACAGAAGTTAAATGCAAAAAACATTGTGGAATAAAATATAATAGAGTATTATCACAGTTTATATATACCTATTTACTAAAGTACTCAAAGTTTTTTTTTTTTTTCTTCCTGAGGAATAGAGAGCAAGAGACGTGACAGTTTTGCTCTGGTGAGCTCTTGTACAGCAATACTGTTTCTGTGATTAAACCTTGATGGGAAATCTGTCAGTGAGTTTTTTATGCTGCTTGTGAGAAGTCAAACTGTAGAGCTTATTTTTTCCCCCTTCTCTCTCAGGTCATTTGGATCCAGGATTCCTAACAAGTGACAAGACATCAGCTGGCAATGCACCTCTCAATGAAGAAATTAATATTGCCTCTTCAGATAGTGAAGTGGAGATTGTGGGAGTTCAGGAACATGCAAGGTAGGATATTAAGTGGAGCATTCTGATATTTTATTTTACTCATTTATCTTTTAAGAAGATTTTATTTATTTATCTAACAGAGAGATAGAGAGCATAAGTAGGCAGAAGGAGAGGGAGCAGTAGGCTCTGCTGAGCAGGGAGCCTGATGAGGGGCTCAATCCCAGGAGCCCGGGATCGTGACCTGAGCTGAAGGCAGAGCCTAACTGAGCCACGCAGGCACCCCGCATTCTGATTTTTTTTTTTTTTTAAGATTTTATTTATTTATTTGACAGAGAGATCCCAAGTAGGCAGAGAGGGAGGGGGAAGCAGTCTCCATGCTGAGCAAAGACCCCCCCCCCCACCCCCCATGCAGGGCTCGATCCCAGGACCCTGAGATCATGACCTGAGCTAAAGGCAGAGGCTTAACCCACTGAGCTACCCAGGCACCCCGCATTCTGATATTTTAAATGTGAATTTGATTTTAACCTGAAGCCAAGTGAAAAGAAAATGGTAGTCCTCATGGCATGGCTGGCATGAACGGTGGGAACTATCTCTCCGCTTCCTTTGGCTTAAAGAATGCCTTTTGATTAGACATGATATGAACTTCAGTATGTGTTGCATATTATTTCATCAAGAACTTCTCAACCATACAGGTATGTGAATTAGAACTGGTTTCCTCTTTATTTTTAGCAAATGTCCAGATAGCTTGACAGATTTTTCTCTTATGGCATAAGTATCACCCTGCTTTCTCCCCTATCATTCATATTTTCTTGCCCTTCACTTTATCTGGAAATATATTGGGAGCAAGCAATTGGGAAATGTACATCAGACATCATACCTCTATTGCTTGTTTCCTAAAGCAACTCTCCTTGTCTTTCTTTAAAACTTGAGTTACTTCAATTTGTTCCTAATGTAATAGATTTCTAGTGAAGTTCATGTGACTCAAGCAGTCCTGTGTTAGTATTTAAAAAAGCCAGAAGACATCAGTTTTGTGTAGTATTATGAAAAGTTTTGAAATTTATCATTCTTCATGAGCAAACGGTAGCCAGTGGGTTAAATCTGTTCCGCTGCCTGTTTTTATATGGACCTTGAGCTCAGACTGGTTTACATTTATAAATGTTTAAGGGTCAGAGGAGGGGGGATCAAAAGAAGAATAATGTTTTGTGACATGTGGAAATTATTTGAAAAGAAATTCAAATAAAACACATTTATCCATAAATAAAATCTTATAGGAATGGAGCCATATTTGTTCATGTGTATATTGTCTGTGGCTCCAGTGACAATGTTGATAAGTTTCAACAGATGCCTTAGAGACCTCAAAGCCCAAAATATTTACCATCTACCCCTTTGTAGGAAAAAATGTGCTGACTCTTCCTTTAAGATACTGTTCCTAAGAATTAGTTATAGCTCTCTCAGAGGTACTCTTGAGGAACATTTAGCACACATATGTATAAAGAACAAAAATTTAAACTTTAAAAAATGTGTATTCTATATTAGCAAACAGTTTTTCTCCTGGGCCACAAGAGATAAGTTGTGATTTCCTGATTGCCCCAAGTAGGTATTGACAGAATATCTACATTACCTGGCTTTTATTTTATTTATTTTTCTTTTTAAAGATATTATTTATTTATTTGACAGAGATCACAAGTAGGCAGAGAGGCAGGCAAAGAGAGAGAGAGAGGAGGAAGCAGGCTACCCGCTGAGCAGGGAGCCCAATACAGGGCTCCATCCCAGGACCCTGGGACCATGACCTGAGCCGAAGGCAAAGGCTTTAACTCACTGAGCCACCCAGGTGCCCCATTACCTGGCTTTTAGATCTGATTTTACTCTTTTGTTAGATGTAAAACATTAACCAGGATTTATTCTGTCATGTATATAAAAGGCAAACTTAAGAGTGGAGAACGTAGGCAAAGTATATATGTGTGTAAATTGAGGCTACATTTGTCTTCATGAGAACTAGTCCTAATTTCCTTTCCTTTTTTCTTTTAAAAAGATTTTATCTATTTATCTGAAAATGAGACAGAGATAGGGAGAGAGAGCAGGAGCAGGGTGGAGAGAAGAAGCAGGCTCCTCACTGAGCAGGGACCCCCATGTGGGGCCCCTTCTCAGGACCCTGGGATCACGACCTGAGCCAAAGGCGATGCTCAACTGACTGAGCCACCCAAGCGCCCCGATCCTAGTTTCTGAGAGCATTTTTCAGGTCATACCTGTTGGGACGTTAAGGATGTAGAGTTAAGTCATTGTTTAGCATGTCTTCTCCCCAAAAATGGCCAGTTCTCAGATGTTATCAGACCTAAACGCTTCCTCTTCTTTCCTGTTTTTATGCTGTATGTCTGTCTGTATGGCTGCTTCCTTTATCCTTTCCTGTTTTCAATGGTTATTTCCCATGTTCTGGTGGGAAAGAGTTTTCATTTTTCAGTCTTTCCTTAATCTCCTTCTTTTTCCTTTTTTTCTTTGCCTTAATCAAGAACTTTTTCCTGTTCTCTTTTTTGACCTGTTCCCTGCATGCTGACTTATGCCTCAGATGACAGGGTAGAGCTTTTGATTTTTTCCTTTACTTTAGCATGTATTTGCCATTATTTATTTCACCATTGTTCCTTAAAATACAGAAGATTATCCTTTTAAATCCCTACTATAAACCTTGTCTTGCCTATTAACAAATCGATAGAGGTAAATTATTTTCAGTTTTGCCAGGAACACATTATCCATTCACCAACTTCCTCTTGAGTTACATTCATGTTTTAATTCACTGTTAGTCATGTGTTCCTACTGAAGTAGCAAAGAGCAGGTAATAACCTGTGTTGCTTACCTGATCTCTTTGTCCCTGAGACATTACTTGGCCCAGTTCTCTATTAACTTCTATCACATCTCCCTTCTTTAATGTTTACTTCTGCCTACAAGTGTTACAAAGTGAGCCACCTTTCTTCTTGGCTTCTTTGTTCAACTTTTCTTCCATCATAAACTCTTTAGCTTCTTTTTTACTACGAGTATTTTGGTATCTGGAGTTAAAATTATCCTTATATTTCCATTGAAACTTGGAAATTTAAATTGTAAGTTCTTACCCAACACACACACACACACTCACGCACACACACACACGCACTCACGCACTCACCCCCACGTTAGTATACTGGTGTCAATACTTAATAGGTCTTTTATCCATATTGTCATTTTACTCTATAGACTTGTCTGTTCCACTCTTGAACTAAGTCAAGTGACTGCCTATATTGTAAATAACATGCCATAATGTTACTTTCAAGGAGTTTTTCCTTGCAGGCTCTCAATCATCAGTATGTGTTTTATTCTGATCCTTTGGGTTGAATCCGGTGGAAATGCTCTCTTAAAAGTGACAAACTGATTATGAAATCTCAGTGATGGTGAATACTACCCATCTGATAGAATGTACAGTTGGCAAGTTTTGTTGGAGTATTTTGAACTGACTCCTGTGTCATTCTGAGGGGATCCTTTATTTTGCTTTTTGTGCCTAGGACTGAATAGAATCTCGCTGGCTCTTCTGTCTTTCTGAACATTTTTCCAGTACTTTTTTAAGAGGAAGCCTGACAATCTTTCAAACATTTGAGATTAAAAATCTGAGAAGCAGGTGTGGGGAGAAGCTTTCTTGTTGGCTGCTTTGGAGTTACTGCTTTGGTTCCTGTATCTCATACGGAATTTATTTCTTTTACAGGTCTAGGGTTGCAGTTATGAAGTATTGATGGGCTTCTGGCAGGGTTATCGCTTGGAAAAAAAGGTTTTAGGTTTTGATCCACATCTTTTCTAATTTGATTTGCATGCATAGATGTTTTGTTTGGATTTAGTTGTCCCTTTCTTGTTTTTTCTTTTGACATTCTACCTTGCTGTGGGCTTTTTGAGAGTTTTGAAAAACTCAGACTCGGTTCTTGAGTTATTCTCTTTGCGATTGTGGTTGCTCTACTTGAATTGCGTTGCCAGTTTTCCATATTGGAAGCATTTTATTTCACGTGGACTCAGTAGTTCTACTTACGATGTGTCTTTTTTTTTTTTTTTAACAGTTTTTCTCTTCTTGTACGTTAATATCTTTCCCGGCTCTTTAAATGTAGATTTTGAAATGTTCTTTTAGTTTCTGTGTTTCTTCTATTCATAGACTAGAAAGCATGCCTTCTGAACTAATGGTTTGAATGCATCTTTTATGGCTGTCTTGTGTTGTTGTGATTAACTCCTATTGTTACCTAAATGTTATCATTTCTAAATGTTAATTTTGGGACAGTCCATTTTTACAAGATATTCTTTGCCAATGAGATAGAGATTTTTCCAGCACTTTAGTTCCTCTGTTCCTTTAATTTTGTCAGAAGTTTTAACTTATGGTCCTCTGCCAGTATTTTTCTTTATCCTTGGTCCTTTTTCCTTTTCTTCTACTGGCCTCATTGGTAATTGCCCTAAGAAGATGAGTGCATGTAGAACAGACCTTTCTGTTATGGAACTCTTAACAGTTTCTTTGGTACCTGTCCTATGAAGCTTTGGGAAATAATCAAACCCTTAACTCATTTCACTGTAGTCTTTGGTCCTGTGGTCATTTGTCTTAATGTTGTTTCATCCCTCCCTCAATAGAAGAACTGATGCTAGAAGCCTTCTGCATTTAAGACTGACTGCTTCCTAGAACCAGTTGCAAACATGAACCTTAAAAAAACAAGGGAGCTATACAGATAGGCATTTCCCTGAAGCCAAGGATTAATTTCATCTTCAGTTAGGAAAAATAAGTAGGAATGTTATCTAAGAGGTCATGTTCATGTTTTGTAAATGAGAGCAAAAATGATTAATGTTTAATGTTGTTTTCTTAGGATAGTAAGTTAACTGTATCAAAAGCTGACCATCAGAGCCTGCCCTCTTTCTGTGTTTTTTCTTTTCCACTCTGAAGTCAATCCTTTATTGGTTTCAGTATATGAAGAGCAGGAAATTATTCTGTCAAAACTTATTATTTATCAAGTAGGTTTTTTTGTTTGTTTGTTTGTTTTGTTTTGTTTTGTTTGGGCGGCGGGAAGTGAGTCCTAAGCATTTTCTCAAAGCATTTACTCAAAATATGACTTTAGGTTATGTTTTGTGCCTGTTGCCCATCATACACAGATCAAATGGCTTTGTGAAAGCACAGCCTGTATCCGCATTAGAATTGGATTGGAGCAATTAAAAAGCAGCTGTGTGTGTTTCTACATCAGGTCTTTCATCATACAGAAAACGGATTTGTGGTAATCCATGAAACTGTATTTTATGTTTGTAGCCTTACCAGAAATTTGAGCCTCTTACATCCTTCTCTATAGGGCTGATAACAGTTGTACTGGTGCCTTTTCCTCCTGAAATTTTTTCCCTCCCTATCTGGTATAAGTTGATCTATAACATATGCCATCTTATAAAACAGTGGAAAGGTTTCTCCAGCACTCTTGTTTATCAGCTTGAGTCTTTTTGCCTCGTACTTAAAAAGGATGTGGTAAAAGCCTTGTTCAGGCCTCATCCATCTCTTAGCTACCATTTTGTTCAAGATGGTTGAGGTCATTAAATCATAGATTTCTTGAATGTTTTACTGGCATATAACACACACAGTGAAGTCGAAAGTGTACACTTTAGTTTTTGCAAATTGCCGACACTGGTAACTAGCGCTCTGATCAAGAAACAGAAGTCCCTCTTGTGCCATCTTGCATTTTCAACCTTCCCACCATTGTGCCTTCCTGTGACCACTAGCCTGACTTCTAAAAGGAGAATTTTGCCTATATTATTAAAAATCTTAAAGTCAACACTAACCTTAGAAGTTGTCTTAGAGTACTACTCTTTAATATTCCTGACAGATAGCCCAGCAGTTGCTTGAACATTTAAAAGGCAGTTTATACCATTTGGTAACCGAAGCTATACTTGTGGTGTAGTAATGATCATCTAAAACTTCCCTCCATAAACTGATTAATGGTTGGTAGGTTGTTCTCAAGATCTCTGCACATGGTGGAGTAGCCACCTTCTCCCATGGTGATTCTCCATTCTTTGGGAATTGACCTTCCATTGCAGTTAAATAGGAGCCCAGAAAGCTTTTGACAGAAGATGGGATCATCATACAATCCAGAGAATCTAAAATTTTGAAATGAGAGAAACAGACTGAGAGGGTTGAGGCTTGAGTCAAATGAATGAGACTAGTTATTCTATCATCCTTAGGTTCTTTGAGGTGCTCAAGTGTCTTTCCATCAAATTTGCTTTTTTGCTTAAAGTAGTCTGAGTTGGAGTGCCTGGGTGGCTCAATGGGTTAAAGCCTCTGCCTTCTGCTCAGGTCATGATCTCAGGGTCCTGGGATTGAGCCCCGAATCGGGCTCTCTGCTCAGCAGG
This sequence comes from Mustela nigripes, assembly GCF_022355385.1. Taxonomy (NCBI): domain Eukaryota; kingdom Metazoa; phylum Chordata; class Mammalia; order Carnivora; family Mustelidae; genus Mustela; species Mustela nigripes. Next base: position 64,550,135 of record NC_081564.1, read on the forward strand.
GAGACTGCTTCCCCCTCTCCCTCTGCCTGCCTCTCCACCTACTTGTGATCTCTCTTTCTTTGTCAAATAAATACAAAAATAAAAAATTAATAAATAAAGTAGTCCGAGTTGGTTTCCAGTAACTGGAATCATTTGTAACATAACTACAGCAGCCAGCTAATTCAGATAGTTGAAGAAGTGCCTTACCTCCTTATTCTCTTCTCTGTGTCCATCATTCCGCAGTGGTGTATATTGTCTTTATACCTCTCACTCTCCTATTCTTGAGTGTATTCTAGAATCTGCTTTGCTGTTTATTGAATGATTCCCAGGGGCCCTGCTCCTTACAGTCAGACGGAGTATACTGCGTTAGGTGCTGTCTGAGGAAGGCATACTTAGTGGAAAATGAACTCTCTGATGGAGACTATTTTTGGGGTCCGGTGCTTAACTTGCTTAAGACCCTGGGCAGTTGTCTTTTGGCTTTGGTTTTCTCTTCAGTAAAATGAACATTATGGATCCAGTCCCTTTTATTTTATTTTTTAAGGATTCATTTATTTATTTTAGTGAGAGAACGCACTCAAGAGAGCAAAAGTAAGCATGGGGTGGGAAAGGCAGAGGGAGAGAGAAACTCTCAAGCAGACTGTTCTCTAAAATGGGAGCCCGACCCTGGGCTCAGTTTCACAACCCTGAGATCATGACCTGAGCTGAAACCAAGAGTCAGACGCTTAACTGACTGAGCCACCCAGGAGCCCCTGGATCAGATCCTTTTTAAGCCACTCCCTTGTACCATTACTTAGGGAGCAGTGCAGAGTAACAGTTGGGACTAAATAACTCTTTTATTTTGGAGATATTTCTGGGAATTCTGCCAAAGATTACACTGATTCTCTCTGTAGCCATTCATTCTCTGAATTCTGCTAAGTTCTAGCCTCCTTTAATTAGTACTTATACAGATGAGCTTTTGAATTTTTGAAGACCTTTGTATTTTTAAATTGTTAATCTGGGCCTATTTTTGCACTTTGCTTTGTACTCACTGTGTTTTGCCTTACCTAATTTAATACACACATTTGTAAAGCAACAACCTGATGTGAAAAGCCAGGACTCAGGATCAGACCTGGCTTGAAGCTCCATGGCCCACAGCCTTCAAGCATTGTGACTCCGGGCAAATCATGTAATCACTATAATCGTCAGTTTCCCTTTCGGTTGAGTGTGGATTGTAACTTTGACATTTGTTGGGATTGTTTAATGAGGTGAGACTGCTTAAGAAACTCAGTATGCTAGTGCCATCAGTCATCAGAACCATTTCTGTAAATGCTGAATGGACTCCTTTGGCTGACATTTTCTGTGATTATAAGATCATTTCATCTGAGTATACTTAATGGATTGGACAGATCTGGATTAGCCTTTGGACTTTATGTCTCACATTTTAGTGCTTTTCACTCACTAATCTTTGAAAACATAGTAGCTTCTGGGTTAATAGCTACTTAGCCCATTCTGTAAAGATAATGGGCTTCTGGTATGGTAACAAATCTGTGTTCTGCCCCTTGCTCTGGCCGTGGGGGATCTGTTTTTTTGGCACCTCTCTTGGTAAGGGAGTAATTTTCAGGCTGCCTTTGTAGGAGCAAGGAGTCTTTGCAGGATCATAAGAGTCCTTCAGTAGTTTTGCAACTAAATCTTGTCCATTGTTACCCTAATGTTCTTTTGCTTCTGGTAGTGTAGGTAACAGTGGGTCAAAGCTGGAATTCTCCAATGATCCAGCACCACTTATTGTACACAGCCTGTTAGAGCAGCTACTCGGGACCCACTATAATAGTTTATGTGACTAGAATCCTGCCAGCTGCCACTTTCACATATATTACATAGGATCTGGTCAGAAATTTAGGAATGAGGATAAAAGTAGCAACGAAAGCTTGAGCGGCCTACCTTCCTCTCATCCGAATCCAGAATCACTCAGTGATTCATCGGGGAGGCTCACAGTTCTATCATTTGATTGGAATGTGGAATTCATTATGTCAGTGTTTCAGAAGCAGTTTCCTTCCGTTGAACTCTTGGTGAGATTTATCACCAAGGCAGTTCTGTGCCTCTGATAAAATACTTTTAGAAGACCTTAACTGAGCACTTCAGCCTTGTTACTTTCCCTCAACTAAAACACATAGGCAGTTCAGATGCATGAGTCAGGTGTTCTGTTGTGACCTTCAGGATAAGGGAAATTGATCCTTTATGCATGACCTAGTACTTACAGACTTCAAGAAATCCAGTCTGTAGAAGGGTATTACTGCTACTGTCTTGGAAGGTATTATTCCCAGTATGGAACAGAACATATTTGGGAGAATAGCTTGTACCTGTATTTCCTACTGTTTTCATTTGGTTAGATAAGGTTGTTTAGGTATCTTAATTTTGCACTGGATTTATATTCTGCCCTGTTCTGAAGACCCCAGAAGTTTAATTGTGTTGAGAGAAACATTATGTTATCTGTCCATTTCAGTAACAAATCTAGACATAACTCAGGAGTTTCTGAGATAAGACTCTTGTCTGTTTTTAGGCTAAATTGAGAGAGGAGGGAGACACTAGAGGGAAGAAGGGAGGGATATTGGCTGTGAGTTTCATGAACTCATGCAGTAGGCTTATGTTTGTGAAAGTTTCGATTGGTGCTGCTAGAGCTATATTGCCTTATTTTTCCTGTGGTGGGATTAACCATGCTTACGCTTTTCATCTCAATTGCAGGTGTGTTCATCCTCGAGGAGGTGTGATTCAGAGTGTCTCCTCATGGAAGCACGGTTCTGGCACGCAGTATGTCAGCACCCGGCAAACACAATCATGGACTGCTGTGACTCCCCAGCAGACTTGGGCTTCACCTGCGGAAGTTGTTGATCTTACCTTGGATGAGGATAGCAGACGTAAATACCTACTGTAATACAATGTCACTGTGTTTCCTCTGCACTGTTCCCTTCTACTTCCTCCTCCTCCTCTTTGTGACATGGAAGTTCATTGTCATAGCTTCAGCCTCAGAAGCTGTTCGTGGCATTTGTATAATCGAAACTCATGGAAAATTGCCCCCACCTCACTTTTTTTTTTTTTTTTAAAGAAGTCACTTAGGAAAATAACTTAGCACAGAGAAAAGAATTTCTTCTTTCCCTCAGTAGGAATATGAGAATGATGAATTTATTAGACAGCTTCATTTTACTTGGTGACTTTTGATCTTAGGAAATTCTTCCTCCTAGAATAATATTTTAATTACTAAGTGAAATGGATTTCAGTTTTGAATCTTGTATTTATTTTTCTGTGTAATAAAATTAATATCTAGACTTGACCACTGTCAGCCCACCCATTGGCACTCCTACCTTAGGGCATTTGCACACATTTAGTCAGGTCCTTCTTGGCACCTAGTAGGGCATGTGCATTTGAAAACCTGTCCTTAAAAATAGAAGACAGAAGTATTACTTTTCTTTTAGCTTAAGTCTTCTACCTTCTTTCCTGACTTTGCTCCTGGCTGACTTCCCACAACACAAATAATTGATATGGCCCTTTGTGTTTATAAATACTGCTAAGGTGACTTAGTTGGTCTCCTTGTTGCAATAATTCATAACTCTTTGGAAAATGTCTGCTTTTGGGGCAGAGGCATTTCAGATAGATACCCACCATGAGGTTTTCTGGGCATGTGAGGAGAGTATTGAGAGATCAGTAGGAAAGTCTCTCTCCATCAACTTTTTTTTCCTGGTTTGTTCAAATAATGGGAGAACACAGAAACCTACTACTTAGGTAGAATATGAAAAGTTGTGTTCACCTCTAAGACTGTGGGCACTTACAAGTCTGAGAAGACTGTGCCTTCTTTCACAGCTGGTCTCTCCAGACAGGAGGTACAACAATTGTTTAACACTCGAGCTGAAATAGACCTGATACTGTATTTGGGTATTTTTCTCCTCTACCATCTAAAAGTGGAAAAATAAAAATGCACCATAAAAAACCAGATGCAAAGCACATAAATGACACTGTAGGTTTTACAGTCTCTAACTAAGCAAAGGGTAGTAGGAGCTTCAGGGAATTTAGGAAATGCCAGTGTTGGAGTTCTGTGGCATTAGTTACTACCTTTTTTCCTATAACATGTTGTAGTTACTAGTGAATTCTTTTACAAGCAATACCTAGTTAGAACACTATGTACTGTGCACAGGGAGGAGTGAAGTACTATTGGCTAAGAAGACCTCATCTTTAGTTTTTCCGTGGTTTTTGGTTTTTGTTTGCTTTTTTTTTTGTTTGTTTCCATATTTGCCATATAACATTGCTGTAGCCCTTTGCTTCCCTCCACAAATGTCTTGGGGGCCCTTCCTTATAAGAGCATGAGAACTACCATTTCAGATTTCATTCAGTGGACACACATGTCCCGATGTCTGTCCTGCATAAGGCAGGGTAGCTGTGGTGGGGCCGCCAAGACAAATGGGGTGTTTGCTTTTTTTTTTGTTTGTTTCCATATTTGCCATATAACATTGCTGTAGCCCTTTGCTTCCCTCCACAAATGTCTTGGGGGCCCTTCCTTATAAGAGCATGAGAACTACCATTTCAGATTTCATTCAGTGGACACACATGTCCCGATGTCTGTCCTGCATAAGGCAGGGTAGCTGTGGTGGGGCCGCCAAGACAAATGGGG
>NC_081564.1:64554759-64757915 GCF_022355385.1 Mustela nigripes
ACCCCCCTGTGCGTGTGTGTCAGAGTCTGCCTGGCTTCCTCCTCTTCCTCCTCTCTTCTTCCTCTTTTTCTTCTTCTTTTAAAGACTCATTGAGTCCTTTATCCTTCTGCTGCTGCATGTACCTTTTCCATGGCAGTGGATGGAAACGTGTTCTTTGATCTTCTCTGATAACATCTCATTGGATCTGGCCTCTGTTATTCATCAACTTTTTATTTTCCCGTCAATCTACTTTTAATAGATCAGGCTTTTAAAAGATCATGGACCTCCACTTTTAGCACCTCATATATCAAGTCTCACGTGGCCACAATTCTAGACAAAAACCAAAGATCCAGAGGCCAGAGCGAAATAGGACCTTCTGCAGAGTCACTACTGGTGTATCCTTGGACCTTCATATTTTACTTTAGGATTAATTTATTGAATTTTGCTGTTACACATTGTTTTTGACTTGAATTAAAATGCTAGACAAAGCAGAAATGTACAATTTCTGGTCTGTGTTTTCCAGGAAAATCATTGGGAAAAGAATAGAGTGGATTATATGACTTGAAGTTTTTACAGCTTATTTTTTCCCCAGCATCAGGGCAGAGCCCCATTTTAAAGAATGTTTTCACATTACCTATTCTTATGTTAATAGTGTGTTTTGTCCAGTTCTACACAGCAGGTGATTTCCCATGACATACTTTCTTTAGCCCCTAATAGTCATCCGCTAAAGAGAATTCTTCTGGTGTGCTGTGTGCACTGTGGATCGGGGGCAGAGAGCAGAGTCATAACCAGGCTCTTCTGTGGCCTTTCACTTTTATACCAGGTTGCACTTTTCCCGCACCTGCCCCCGTTCCAGCATCCTGACTACCTGACTCGATGCACCAGAACAGGGATTTAGAAATCAGTATGCGAAATGGGGAGGGGAAGGGATGGTAGAGACAGTCAGCTGTGTTCCCCTACAGGGTTGGGATCTTTCCACCTACTAACTATAGAGAGACTCTGTTTCAACTCTTCTTTCATTGCCAGACCCAGAAGAGTTGAGGTGTGGTTTCTGGCAAGGGATTTTACTGATAAAATTCTGCGGGAAACAACTCCTGTGACATTTGAAAATTTTTTTAAAGGGATTGTTACTAATCGAAGTGTTGCATTTGGTAGCATAAACACTTCTTTATGCTTCACAGAACATTGCTCACAATCTCTCTGCTAAAGTGGTGTACGTGGGGTCACAGATTTGATTGTGGCACGAATTCAGTTTAGTCCCTCCCTGCCCTCCAGTTTGAAACCCCAGAGCAGGAACTGGCTATCGCATCAACGTGGCTGCCCTAGAACACATACGTGCTGCTCACTAGCAGCTATTCTTTCATTCTGTTGGAAGGGGCCAGACTGAATGGACTCCGGTTAGTCGTTAAAATTGAGCATTGCATAAACCCTGCTTTTATTATTCTCAATTGTGAATATGAACCGTCTGATTTGCTAAGTTAGTCAGTTGTTCACTGTTACTTTTAGCAGATTAGCACCATAGGTAACTTAAAAATGAATTTGTTGCCTGCTTTTTATACTGTGTCACAAGGTTTTTGAAAGAGCTGGGACACAACTTTGTCTTTTAGTTTAAGCTTTTTTTTTTTAATGCAAGGAGCCCCTAATTTCTGTTTTCCAGTATGTGTATGATGTGACTTCCATGTATATATAAAAATGATTGCGCCCTAACCAAACTTCCTCAGATTGTGCACTGTTTGTTTAAAATAATCACGTATTTTAGTCCAATGCTGTTGTATTTTTCATTTTATTTAAAACACTACATACTTCTTTTAACAAATTTTAAAGGGTAGTGATCTTAAAAGAAAAAATCACTGGATAACTAGGAAATATTTTTGTTGTTGTTTTGTTTTGTTTTTTAGAGAGTACAAAGGTCCTATGAAGCCTTTTGCTCCTCTTACCATGAAAATGAAATGTTAGCCATTGTATGGCTAGGAACCAATGCACTTGGTGGTTAACAGGTCTGCTGTTGCTGGAGTGTGAGCGTGGACTTGATGCAGTGACGACAAATCATTGCTTAGAATTAATGTTTTAAAATGTGCAACTCTAGTTTTTAAAACAAAATTTGGTTCTTCTTTACATTCATTATTTAGTTTTTGTTTCCATTTAGTATTTAATGGTCTTTGGAGAAAAAAAATAATAAAACAGAGTGTTATATATATATTTTTTGGTGCAAGATAAGATTTTCTGTTTTTTGAAACAAGTCTGTAGCATAAAGGTTAAACTATTTTAAGACAAAATAAAATAGAGTGTATTTAAACAATGATAATTTCTGAGGATTTTTTTTTTGTATCTGCTTCAGTTAATTAGATGGTGCCTGGAGCAGCTTCTCAGTTAGCTTTTGGATGTGAAAGTCGATTATATTTTGTTAACAGATCTTACTGGTATGCCGACTTTTTCCAAGCAACAGCTGTATCCTCCTCCCAAGATGTTTTGCATGTGGCCGTTGGTGTGTTAGATCCGGGTAAAAGTAGCTCTGCACTGGCTTTCCTGTAGCCCTGCCTCCCTTCCCAGCTAGCACCAGTGAGGTTTCAGAGAGAGCCCAGAGCTTCCTAGTGCTAGGTGCCTTTGCTCCTGGGCAGAAAACTCAGCGGACAGTTACTTCCCAGGACCCAGCACCAGATGCCCAACTGCATGCACTTTGCACGTGGTTGAACATTGAATCAAATATAGAGGATTTCAAAGCAGTCTGAAGAACTTCTCCTTTAATTTGGTTCTATTTTCAGGGGTTTTATTTGGCTATAAAAATTATAGGAACTACCATATTAATACCTCATAACTTTTTTCACTTACCTTCATGTAAAAGGGAACAAGGAACTGGGGAGAATGAGGCTATCTTTACTAAAATACCACTCTTGGATCTCTCCATGTTCCTCAGGAATTCTTAGTTCTACTTGCAGTGTAAAGGGGTCTGTTAATGAGGAAGTACACCGTTAACAGTTGGGAAATGTTTTCAGCATTCTGGAACAGTTCTGAATGCTGTTCTAGGACTAGCATTGTACTACCTTGTATCCGAAACCTTGAAATATTAGTGCCTGTGAGAGACTCTTCTCGGGATTCCAGACCTTGCTTTTGATCCCTTGTGCCCTTGGCCGCTGCTTTTGTAGAATGAGTAAGTAAAATAATTTGTGTCTAGTTCTTAATCTCATTCTACCTTCCTCCTCCTGTGCTTGTATGCTTGGCTGGCTTTTGGCCTCGCCTTTCCTTATTGGTGTGTTTTTCACAGTAGATGACAGCTATTTATAACTTTACTCCTGAGAAAAATTATAGATAAATCTTGACCAAATATATAAATAGCTCTTTGGCTCCAGTTTTGCAGCTGAAGTATACAGTGAATCTCTTTAGGTTTGGTTTTGTGTGTGTGTGTGTGTGTGTGTTTGTGTTTAAAGATTTTATTTATTTAACACAGAGAGAGTGTGCACAAGTGTGGGGAGTGGCAGGGGGAGAAGCGGGCTCTCGGCAGGGAGTCCGATGCGAGACTCGATCCAAGGATCCTGGGATCATGACCTGAGCAGAAGGCAGACGCTTCACTGACTGAGCCACCCAGGTGCCCCTAAGTTTTGTCTATTACTCATCTAGGAAGAGTGGTCTTCCTAGGTCATTGGTAGGTATGATTTCCTTACTTCCTTGACTCCATGTTTGAGAGCACCGAGTCACAGAGTCTGGGAAGTTCCTGGGCTACAGTAGAGCGTTGGCTGGGAGAATCTGCTTGGAGCAGAAGAAAGCAGTAGAAAATACCAAAAGGAACAGTGAGCTTGGACAAAGATGCAGAGGACGAGTGTGCGGATCCAGGGCTGCCATGGCACATCTCTGCACAGGTGCAGGCCTTGTAGATGGAGGTGGCTTTAGGCAGGGATCCTTTTGTGTGATGAGGAGTCACTGTTTCTCTGTTTCAGCCTAGCCTTGCGATCCCATTTGGTGGGATGGGTGAGTGAAGGGTCAGCGTGAGTGCTGACAGTGAAGTCAGACCTCAGAAGAGAGGTGTGGCAGCAGAAACCCATGTGACCTCAGAGAATCTGGCCTGCTGGTTGGGAATACTCTTTGCTTGTAAATTATATCCATCTAGCTTCTTATTCTTTAGTGAAAAATCTATATGATACCAGCTTTTTCCTTCGTGCTTTGGTAAATGACACCTGAGAGGAGTCATTTCTGTTTCCTTTCCGTGATGACTCCATCCTAAGAGTGGAAGGGTGAAGTACTGCTAGCTTTTGAGCCCTCACACCTGTGATGGGGTCTGAAGCAAGCAAGTCTCATGTAAGCATCGACCTTGGATGGACCTGGAGCACCAGGGATCTTTAGACCAGAGGGGAGGGTGTGGTGGCTAGTGTATACAAAGCTGGAACCAGAGACTAGGAGACCCTAGAAAGACCATTTGACCACCTAAGGGAGTAAATTTCTGTACTTGTAAAATGAAGAATTTCTTAGATCTCTTTCTTGACACTGAAAGGTAGGGCTGTGTTCTTTTAGCGGGTCATTTATTGTTCTGCAAAGCTGTCGGGCTTTTTCAGGCAAGAATTCAGGAGAGCGACTCACTCCAGGAAAGCTGTTCAAAGGGCTACAGTTCTGTCCTCTTACTTAGGCTTTTGGAAGGCATTGGATGATTAACAGAGAACCTTGAATTTCGACAATCTCTTTATTTTCAAAGTTTTGAAAGAATGTTTATTTCAAAATTTCCACATGGGAGTAAGAAGTGGTACAGATTGTTATCCTAATTTTGCAGATTGGAAGACTGAGAACAGAAGAATAACAACTTTTCCAGATTTGCATGGCTAGACTTTGCAAGAACAGATTTTTTTCTGTGGTCCAAATTAGGACTTCTTAGCTTTAAGAAAAACAAAACCTCTTTTCTCCACCTGGTTTTCCTTCATTCTTTTTGCTGCTGATTCTGCTTTGCTCTGGCCTGAGAAGAATTGGAAGTCTTCCTGAGAAAGTAATGTTTGATTGGTTCCCTTCTCTCTTAGGTAAGTGGTCAAAGATTTAAACATCAGGCGCTTGAGTATGCGTCCCTGCAGGCTCTGGAGTGACTATGGAAACTTTTTCCATAGATAGATTCCCTGACAGGAAACTACAGATGGCCAGTAAACATAGGAAAGATGCTTGGTGGGGCTCACTACTAATTATGGAAACACATACTTAACTTTACAGGATGCCATTTCACACACGCAGGATCAGGAATACATTTAAATCCAACCAGGACGCAGAACAGTGGCAACTTGCTTGTCTTTTTGTGTGAGGATAATTTGCTACAACTACTTTGGAAAACAGTGAAATTGTCTAGTAAAGCTGAATATGTGTATGCCTCATATATGGGCTGAATGTGCTTCCCCCCCCCACCCCCGCAACCCTACCCCCAGTTTATATGCAGAAGCCTTACTCCCCAGTCTGATGATATTTGGAGGTGGGGCCCTTGGGCAGTAATTATGTTTAGATAACATGGGAGTCCCCGTGATAGGATTAGTGTTCTTTAAAGATTTTATTGTGTATTTATTTGAGAGAGAGAGAGAAAGAGCGAGTGAGCAAGCACACGTGAAGGGGAGGGTCAGAGGGAGAAGCAGACTCTCTGCTAAGCAGAGAGCCCAATGTGGGACTTGATTCCAGGACTCCAGGATCATGACCTGAGCTGAAGGCAGCCGCTTAACCAGGTGAGCCACCCAGGCACCTGGATGAGTGCTCTTTTAAGAAGAGGAGGAGACCTGAGTTTCGCCTGTGAGGACAGAGTAAGAAGGAGGCTGTCTGTATGCCAGGAAGAGGGCTCTTACCTGAATCCAGCCATGCTGGCACCCTGGTCTTGGATGTCCAGCCTCCAGAACTGTGAGAAAACAATCTCTGTTGTTTAAGAGCCACCCACTCTTTAATATTTTGCTCTGGTGTCCTGAGCTAACTAAGGCGTCTCATGACTCACAAATTCCACACCTTGGGATAATAATACCCTTGAGTAGGTTTTAAACTTTAGGGGTAGCCTATATGGGGAAGTCATGAACTCAGTTCAAGTGTCTGTAAACCATCTTTTATTTATCTATTTAAGGGAATAGAACAACAGAGCAGAAAACAGTATTGCTACATGAAACTTTTGTTATATGCTGATACACACCACACACAGATATGTGTGTGTGTACAGAGGGTCAAGATACAAGCACGTTTTTTCAAGTATGGGTTGCCGTTAACAAGATATGGAAAGCTGTGGTTCTAGAGAAGCAGTTTATGTGCTCAGAAATATTTGGTGTCATTTTCTCCAGTTTTTGTCTGTTTCAACATGGATGTTTATAGGATGGTTAGTGTATTTATACTGTGTTTAGCCACTGTGGAATTTAATGAACTAGATCTGTATTCATATACTTACAGCAGTTTTATCAACATAGATCAATCTCAGTGTAGAAAAAGAAAGCTTCAGATTATGTGTTACGTGATACAATTGATACGAAGCTTAAAAGAACAAAACACTACATATTGATAAAGGTCACATACACATGTGTAGTAAGACTATAAAGAAGTTCGTGAGAATAATAAACACCAAGATCAGGGTAATGGTTGCCTCCAGAGGGGGAGGTAGAGTGGGAGGGGTCACAGGGACTTCAACTTTATGGGTGAAACTTCTTAAGTTGGGTAGTGGGGACACAGATGTATGTTGTTCTTTGTACTTTTTTATATATCTTAAATATTTCATAATAAAATTTAAAAAATTTTTTTGGGATTTTTTAATTTACTTATTTGATAGAGAAATCGCAAGTAGGCAGAGAGGCAGGCAGGGAGAGAGGGGGAGGCAGGCTCCCCACTGAGCAGAGAGCCCAATGTGGGGCTCGATCCCAGTACCCTGAGATCATGACCTGAGCCAAAGGCAGAGGCATAACCCACTTAGTCACCCAGGTGCCCCTAAAATTAAATTTTTTTTTTTTGTTTCAAATAGGAAAGAACAAAAAGCTCCTTATGACTTCCTAGATGTTATTAGTAGGCATGGATAAGATCTGAAGCTGATTCTTTTTAGATGTCCTCAACACTTTTTCCCCCTCAGCAGTTGTTGTACATGTCACCAAAACAATAAACCATAACAAAAAATAAAACTGGCAAGTTGGACTTCATCAGAATAAATTTTGTGCTTAGGACACCATCAAGAAAGTGAAAAGACAGTTCACTGAGTGGGAGAGAATATTTGCAACCTTTGATGAGGGATTTGTATCTAGAATAAATGAGCTCTTCCAAGTTGATAATAAAAAGGCAAAACAATTAATGGGCAAGGGATCTGAATGGATGTATGTAAGGGAGATACACAGTTGGTCAGTAACATGAAAAGATGTTAAACATCATTGATCATCAGGGAAATGCACCTCCAAGCCACAGTGAACTAGCGCTTCACCACTACTAGGATAGCGAGAAGCAAAAAGACAATGTGTCGGAGAGGAAGCGGAGAATCCTGGAGCCTTTTAAGTTGATGGTACGAATAGGAGGTAGTGCAGCCACTTTGGAAAACGGTTTGGCTGTTACCATACGACTCAGCCACTCCTATCCTAAGTGTGATACCGAAAGAAATGGAAACCTAGGTACACACAAAAACTTGGACCCAACTGTTGATGGCAGCCTTAGTCATAGTAGCTGGAAGGTGGTGGCAACGTGAGTAGCCATCAGCCAGTGGGGGGGTGAGCGGCACGTGATCTAGCCGCAGTTGGGTATCCAGCTGGAGGTAGGAATGAGGTGCAGATACATGGTAGAGCATGAGTGAACCTGGAAAGCATACTAAAGGAAAAAAGCCAGTTGCAAAAGCCCTACATACTCTTTCATCTATGGGAAATGTCCAGAATGGACAAATTACAGAAACAAAGTAGGTTCGTGGTTGTTAGGGGCTGGAGGGGAAGTGGAAATAGGGAGTGATAGCTAATGGGTAAGAAGTCTCTCTTTGGGTAGGTGAAGAAAATACTCTGAAACTGCAAAGTGGTGATGGCACGCCACTCTGGATATATTAAAGACCACTGACTTGTTACACTTTAAAAGGGTAAATTTTATGGTATGTGTATTCAATATGACTGTTAATTGAAAAAATACCTAATCGTTTGGAATTGAGAGGACCACACTTTTTAAGCGGTTACTATCTTGGTGTGAATGGGTGCCACACATTCTGCAGAAACGGGACTTACTAGGTCAGTTACAACCCAGTGATGAACAGGGATGCAGGAGCCCAGTGTGACAGGAATTGAAGGAAGGCAAGCAGGCCAACGCCCTTAGTACAGACGGCCCTGCCCCCGAGATGAGCTTTAGGAGGGGATCCATCCTCTGAGGAGTTGGAAAGTGCGGAGGTTTCTTTGAAGATCAGATTTGCCACTGGGGGTGAAGGTTATTGTGACAGAAACCAACTCTTCCCCTCTGTGAGTGCGTGCCCGCAGCCCCTGGCCCATAAAGTCAGCAGCCACCTTCGGGCACCATGTCTGATAGCCGACAGCCTGCCAGAGGGACCCTCACCACATCTTTGGGCAGTGAGGCGCAATGGGCGGGCTCGGCATGGTTTCTCACTCTGTATGCCTGCTGCTGCCCTGCGAGATTTTGCCGAAGCGGTCCCCATCCTGCGTGGTTGTGATGGGCTCCAAGCCGCTGTCACTGTTCCGGCTAGGAGTCTGGTGTTCCCTGGAGGGGTTGAGGTGGAAAACATGTTGGAACCTTGGCTTTTAGGCTGTGCTGGGTAGTACCTGTTCTCTTTCATCCATTTATAGGCTCCCACACCCCAAAGTGGATGACTAAAATTCTTCCGATCAGCTTTTTGGGCCCTTGACAGAGTACCTTAGTTTGTGACATTGCAGATGTGAACCTCCCCCTCTAATGACATCATCCAAAATTGTTGGCATAGGCATGAGCCAGTCAGCACCAGAAGTAGGACTGCCACAGGCTGCTGGCAGGTGTGGGACTCACCTGGTCACAGGTAACCTGCAAATCCTGACCAAGTGCCCAGGGCAGTGGGGAAGACAGGTGGCTCAAGGCAGGGGCAGCTGGCCAACTGCAGTTGAAGGATGTTGTCACTTTAACAACTGATAGAACCCATCTAAGATGATCCGTCTTGAATTCATCAGACCTCTCAGTGCCACACATAAAGTGGGGATAATAGTACTCGCCTTACGGGCTTGTCCTGGGGGTGAGTGAGTGAAGGCCAAGCCCTGCCAGCCCTGCTTCAGTCATTTGGCTAGCTCAACCAGGAAGTGTGTAGATCAAATAAAACTAGGTGGTGGGCTGCTAATAATTTCCTAGCAGCAACACTAAATCCTTACAATATACTTGAAATAAGTCAAGTACTTTCGAGAAGGCAAGCAACAGTTTTGTGTCTGTGTAACAGGCATGGGGTGGGGAAAAAAAGTCCCAAGGTCTGGATTTGAGTCCTGCCTTCACTGCTCACAGGCTGTGTGACGACCTACTGTCAGCCATCTCGCTGGATCCCAGCCTCTTCATCTCTGAAAGGAGGATACTCACAGCCTACCGCGGGATGAGGGGAGTGGGGGGGGGGGGCAATCAAAAAAGATCGTAAAATAGCAAAGGATGTTTCGAAGCCCTTTTAGAAGTTCCAGACTCAAATGGTAACAAAGCAGGGCTGGAAGCAATCGGTGGGCCAGGCTGGGGTGTGGCCAAGCGCAGAGAGAAGTGTGCCTTGTCTAAGGGGGAGGCTGCATCGCTTGTGATGAGAGTGCAGGCTTGATGTTGCCAGGTCTATGGATTTTTTTCAAGACAAAGGGAATCAGGATTTTTAAAATGCCAATTTCTGATTTGTGTATGTTCTTCTTGTGTGGCCATGGTCAGACCTGCTGAAGATACAACCTGAGTAGATCTGTTGGTACAGGAAGAAATAAAAGTAAGGCGGACTCGGTCCACCCCCGCCTCTCCCACCACCCCCTACCCCCACCCCCATCCTTCTGGGTGGGATAAAAAGCAGGGAGCCCAGGTACGTCTGGTGCTCCGATCCTTATTCTGTTCAGGTTGCTGAGCCTTTGAAGCTGCGGGTGAGCCTCTGCTATAAGGGACAGTGCACCCGAGGGGGCTGTAGTCACTTGGGTTCTTGGACTGGTGCATTGCCGGAGTACCTGTCCGGTTGGCTAGGCAGTCAGCCAAAGGGAATAGAGGCCAATTCTGTGTCATCAGCCCTGTAACCTGGATCAGTCCTAGTTGACCTCACTCAGCCAGGAAGTGTGTAGGCCAAGGAGAACTCGCCTGCAGGTCTGACTTAGCCTGTAAGCTGCTGGTTTGCTGCTCCTGTACCACGCCAATTTCACTGGTTCAGCAAACACTTAGTAAATGCTCGCTTTACGCTGGGCACTGGGCCAGTCCCCAGAGACACGAGGTGACTGGAAGCCAGTCCTCATTCTCAAGTAGCTTTGCTCTGTCTGGTGTAACAAATCATTGTCACAAAGCCTGACAGGCGCTGAGACAGAGCTCTGTGCGGTGGGAACAGAAGGCAGGCCGCCTAGGCCAGCGCTGGGGCGGAATGAACAAATAGGGAAAGAGCGCCTGCAGAAGGTGGCGGCTGAGCTAAGTTTGCGGCAGGCTAGGGACTGTGGAGTCTGAGGAAGTAAAGCGTGGAGGGTGTGGTGGGTGTCATGCCAGGCCCAAAGCTTAGGTGAAGCATGAAGGTGAGAAAGAGCAAGTTTGGCTCAGTAGAGTCGCTGCCAGTTGGGAGAAATGGGCTAAGTGGTGGGGGAGGAAGCCAGAGATCTAGTTTGGAGCCTTGTGGGGAAGGACCTTGAATGCCTCGTGAACACCCCACAGACACTCTGGGGGCCAGCCTCCCCTGGTGGAACATGTGCCTGACCCTCAGCCCGCCTACAGTGAAAGGCAGTGCGATCTAGGTGTATCCCTGAAGCGATGGGAGCGGTAAGGTGTGGCGAGGAGGAGGGGAATGAGAACAGCCTTCCCTTGTGGTAAAATGGGTGAATGAACTAGAAGAGCCTTGAGATTGGAAGTGGGAGGTCGAATCAGGAAGCTTCTGTGGGATTTGAGCAGATAAATGAAGAAGGCTGCACCACGGTGGTGGGAAGAACGGAGGAGAGTTCTGACTGAAGAAATCAACATAAGAGGTTGAATCTTCAGGACTTGGTGACAGAGGGTTCAGGGTGGTGCAGAGCATGTGAGTGAGGAAGAAAGAGGAAGGGGAAGGGGCTCCCAGGTTCTTGTACCCACTGGGGAGGAAATGTAGGAAGGGGTCAAGTGTGGAGTATGTAGCAGAGCCTTTGGGGTGTCTCATGTCACCCTCCTCTAAGATGAGGACAAGTTACTGCCCTTTGTGCCCTCTGCTGTTACAAAGGAGACAGAGCACTTGGTGGACGTCTTTTGGCTTTGGGACACATAAGTAGCATATTTGGAAATATTAATCCAGTCCATTCATCAAGTGACTTGGAGCAAGGAAGGGCTTTGCAGAAAGCTTGGCTACCAGGCAAGCTGCTTTCTGTGGACCCAGCAAGTGCTGGAGGTGTCCTTGGTGGGCAAGGAGGGAGCACGGAGTCTGGCAAGCCCCAGGAGGAGAGGGGTATCATGGACTCTCCAGGTTCAGGAGGAGGACTGTGCTTTCTATTCCCCATTTGAAAAGCAGCTCCCAGCATGCTCTTGGGCCCTCACCACAGGACATCAGTTGGCCAAGACCCTGGAGTTCCCATCATGAGCGGGTTTTGTACCATTCTTCTTATAAATTCAGTCGACTCTAAGATGGAAGTGGCAACATCTAGAATCGGGTGTCAGCAGGGCCAGGGGCCCAAGTAAGCCACAAACAGACTCGCCACATAGCTTCTTCCCCAGACCTCTGAGGCGCGCCTGCCCCTGCTCCCCGCCCCAGCACTGATGATTCTCTGTTCGTGCCAAGCATTTTCTTGTGATGAGCTGATGGAGGAAGAAAGGTCCGAGGCCTGGTTCAGCGTGCGGGTGTTAGCCCAAAGCGGACGGCAGTTTTCACTAAAGCCCCAGGCAGGGTAGCCCTGAAAGACACTGAGTGGAGCCTACACCTGTCATTCCGTGCGGCTCAGAGGGAGAAGTGTGTGTTTTATAAGGACATGCATCTTGTGCGGTGGCCAGTAGTTGGGTTGGTGGGTCAGGTGCCTGAAAAGAAAATGCTGAGAAGAGGGAGCAGGGAGGTCTGAGGGAGGGGCGTGTGTGGTGTTCTGTGGGCGTGGACACAGGGCGTGTGGGTCTTTGTGGTCATGCTTGTGCCGGGCAGAGTGCACCCACCACAGTGGACGCCCTCTTCAACAATCAGCTGGACGGCATGGTGCCCGGTGGGGGTCAGCCTTGTCTTCAGCCTTGCCCAGGCTTGTGTGATGAGCTCATGCACAGGGTGGCCATGGTGACGGATGGAGGCTAGGCAGGGGCCCAACAGCCCCCGCTCCCTCTCAAAGGCCGTCTGGACACTGCCACTGCTGCCTGATCTGTGGGCACAGAGGGCCCGAGCCCTTGACTGGCCAGCTGCTTGCCAGAAGTTGATTACCTTGCACCCCTCCCACCCCCGACGTACCCCCTCCCGGAAAGAGCGCTAATCCTCCTTCTGGGGATTGATGCTTACTCTGGTGTTAATCGGAGCATTTACAGACAGCCTGATTTATTTACATGTGATGACTCATCACCTCAGATCCAGAGGCCCATTTTATGACAAAGGAAGTGCAACCGTGGGCGCAGGACGGTGGGATCGGCTGGTCGGGTACAACCCAAATCACAGGACCGACTAGAGAGATGGCACGGATTGCGAAACTCAACTAAGGTCCCAGCTCGAGGATGACACTGAGGTCAGGCACAGTCACCAGAATACAGCCGGTCAATGGTGCTGTGTCCCCACTTGCGGGAATACACGGGTCCAGGGGTCCCGGGCGGAGGGCAGGTTGGTCCCTCTCCCCGCCACTCTCTGTGCTCCTGTTGCACGGGATGAGAGGGTGCCTGGGGGGCAGGGCTTCCAGGCAGGGTGATGACAGAGAAGGGTCCCTTGCAACAGCCATGGCCAGATGAGGCCACTCCTGCTGAGGGGTCAGAGCACTCAGGGTTGTGGGTCTGAGTCACCCTGTCAGGCGACAACCTCGACTAGCTGACAGAAACATCTAGAACAAGTGGTAGAGAAGGAAAGTAACCATCAGCAGTGTCAGCCTTGACTTACACACCAGTGAGTGGCTTGGGGCGCATCCCACGGACTCTCCCGTATACACTATTTTCACTAGATTATGGCTGCCCACCACCTTGATCCCATCGGGGATGGAATGGACTTCATGGGAGATACAGATGGGTTGGAGTGGCGCTAGGCGAGGACTAGGGTAGATCATTTTGGGTGCCTTGCATCTTGGTCACCCTCTGATTTCAGCTGCAGCCGTGGTAGACATTGCTGGTGGCTTTGGCTCCTATTGACAGCACCTCCCCTTTGAAGCACAGAATGTGTCATTGTCAAGTCTATTCTAGCACCTTCCTCAAAACCACAGAGGTCTGTTTGGCTTGCATGGCTCAACGCAGCCCAGAAGTTTGGGGAGTTAATTCCCTGGGACAGCTCTCAACAACAAAGTGTGGGAGCCACAGGCTAGATGCCCGTCCCCCCCCACTCCCCGCCCCTTTCACGTGCCCTGGCCAGGGGCTGAAAGCCCAGATTCCAGGGAAAGTGAGCCCTCACTGCTCACAGCTCTGACTTTGATGTTGGACCTTACATTGGCTTTTCCTCCTTTGCTCGTTCCTGTTTCCCGAGACCACCTCCCGATTAAACTGCCTGCACCCAGTCCTCATCTCAGGCTTGGCTTCTGGGAGAATCCAAACTAAGACAGGAAGACGGAGTCTGAGGTCACTCTGCATCTGACAGGCTGAAGAGGCATCTGGGAAACAGAAGGCAGGCAGCCTGAGGACATTTTTGGTGGTCACAACGGAGGGCAGGGAGGGGTCGAGGGGGTGCGATGTTGCTCCTGACGTCTGGTGCGTGGAAACATCCTAGAAGTCGCAGGGCAGATCCCTATAACAAAGAATGACTCAGCCCCAAGTGTCAACAATGCCGAGGGTAAGAAGACTACGAAGGAGCAGCCCAAGTGGCAAGGAAGAAAACCGGGAGAGAGTGCTGCTGTGACAGCCAGAGTCTCACGGGGCCAGAGGGCCAGGCAGGTCCGTGCTGCTGGCGGTCCAGGGAACCCATAACCACCTGCCTAGTTTATCAACAAAGACCTTCACCCAGGCAGTTCCGCCAGCCACGAGGGACCAAAGTCAGCTGGTATGGAGGGAGGCACGAGTGGAAGGCAAGTAGTGAGGACAGGAATAGAGCCTTCCCAGGAGCTTGGGGTAAAGGACAGGAAGGGCTGCTGGGACTCGCGAGCAGGAGCAGTAGAGAGGAGGATGAGTTTGAAAAGATCCCAGAAAGACCAAACATCCTGTGTACGCGATGATCCAGGACCCGAGGGACCCAGGGACAGCGATGACTGATGGAAGACAGGGCTCTGCGCATCTGTGCTACCAAACCAGAGTGCAGGGGCTGTAGCGTGCATCCGGTGCGAGCGTCTCCCCTGAGACGCCAGCTGATGCTCCCCTTCTCTGCGGAATGCCTGTGGAGATCCAGAGTTCTCTTGTGAGAGGTTCATGGACTTGGGTTTGGGTTTTGGGGTCACCTCTGCCTCCTGGTTCCTGGGTCTGCCTGTGCTCTCTGTTTTGCCACAGAGTCAAACTCGGAGGTGAAATCTTTCTGTCCTTTTGCAGAACTCCCTCACACCAAACACTCGGCTTGTGACCGGTCTGGGCCGTGCCACGTCTGCCCTTGAGCCCTTGTACGAGCGCCTTGCTTTTCCTCTTCCCATCCTTCTTCCTTGATTTGCTCAGCCCTCCTGAGTTCACCAGCCCTGAGGCTTCGCCCAAACTGTCCAGGTGCAGAGTAGACAAGAGAGCTTCCTCTTAGGTTCAGCCTCCAGAAGAAGGTGGTCATGGTTAAAACGCATGGAAGTGCGCCTTCTGGAAGACAACAGCTTCATCCCCCCGGGTGTGGGAGCCTCCACGATTCATGCCCAAACCCCCCCCCCCCCCCCCCGAGGTCTACTCTCGCCTTGCAGGGTTTCAGCTCTTCCGGGGGGACGTGTAGAGAGAAGTGAAAGGCAGAACAAGGCTAGAGGTGAACAAACAAGAGGCCCCAGTGGGAAAAGAATCACAACCCACCCAACCCCCTCCTGTCTCCAGAGGGCTGGCTTAGAGGTCAGGAGGCCTGGCTGCCGGAACGTGTTCCCGTGCCTGTCAGCCTTGTGAGCTTCGGCCTCTGTGTTCCGACCTGTACGTGAAGTCCCCCTGCTTCTGCAACCAGGAAAAAAATGCGAGTCTTAACAATTGTCGTCTGGGTGCTCAGAATGATTAGTGAAATGTTTGGTGGCCCTCCTCCACTTCCTTCTGGGGTGCTGGTCAATCCGTCAATCCACACCGCCCCTTGCCACGATGTCTGTGTTTATTTTGGAGAAAAATGAATTCGTATTTCATCAAAAAATTATTTTGTATTTTGACGGGTCATGAGGAATTTGCTGCTGCCTTCCCCCCACCCCACACACCCAGGCAGGGCCAGACCCCATCTCACCACGGGGCAGTTTTCCGGCTCCTGGTGCAATTCCGGACGTTCCCAGCAGGGGGCAGCCTAGCTCTTCTCCGTCTCCAGCTCAGTGGAGAACTGCCGGCTTCCCGGAGATCTGGTGGAGGCTCTTTAAGGGAGGGCTTGGCAGACTGTTTTGACCATGACCCTCAGCTGGACATACATTTTTACATCAGTACTGGTTTGCACATGTTTATCTTTCTAAGCGATACTTAAAATCCTTACTGCATGGGTGCACTCTGATCATTTCTAGGTTGTTCAGTTCTGTCCGAGATTTGGTCATTTAAAAAATACTGCTCACACCCACCAATAGAGGGAGACCTGTACTCCCAAACCCACTGGGAATCTAAGCCCGGGGAGTGAGGCTGGGGGGTGGAAGGGGATAGATTTGGGGTCACCTAGGATAGGATCTTGAAGTACAGTGGTTAAAGGTGTGGTCCTGGGAGCCAGGCTGCCTCATGGAATCGCAGCTCTGCCTTTTCCTCCCTCTGTGGCCTGGACTCCACCCTCCGTGCTCAGTAAAAGGACAGCCTGGCTTACAGTCACAGCTCTTTTTCCATGCAGAGACAAGGAAAGAGACAAGGATTGCTGCAGAGTGCGATCGCCATGCTAAGCCTGCCTGGTGTCTCATGGACTCACTCGTCCAACATGTGTTGGCCCAGGTTACCGAAGATAACCGAGCAGAAAGCTCTGGGCCTGGCAGAGGTGGCTGAGAAGCACACAGACGATTACAACAGATGTGACAAGGGCGTGGGTGGTGATTAGTGCTGCGCCCTCTGGGAGTGCATGGGTACCCGGAGGACTCCTTAGCTCAGCAGCTCTCCAAATATGGTCCCCAGGCCGGCATCAGCAGCAGCAGAAGCTGAAAACTTGTTAGAGAGGCAGCCTCAGCTGAGGCACCCGGGTGGCTCAGCTATTAAGCATCTGCCTTTGGCTCAGGTCATGATCCCAAGGTCTCTGGGATCGAGCCCTGCATCAGGCTCCCTGCTCAGCGGAAAGCCTGCTTCTTCCTCTCCTACTCCCCCTGCTTGTGCTCCCTCTCTCGCTGTGTCTCTCTCTGTCAAATAAATAAATCTTTAATTAAAAAAAAAAGGCCAGTCTCGGGGCCTTAGCCCAGGCGTATAAAACCAGAAATCCAGAATCAAGCTGGTGCACCCCCAATTGGGGAAGGATTGCCAGCGGGTACCAGACTTCTATGCATTTCAGAGTCATCTGGGGGCACCTCTGCCAATTAACCACAATGTCTGGGAGAGGGAGCCAGGAAGCATAAGTTTTTAGGTGTTTCCAGTGTGCAGCAAAGTAGGGGAACCACTGCCCCAACCAGAACCTGGGCACACACAGGGGTGGGGGTGGGCATCTGAGAGAGCTTCCTGGAGGTGGTGTCATGTAGGCAGAAACCTTCAGTGCAGTAGTGGCCTGTGAGCACACATGAGTTGGAAGGGAACATGGAGGGTGAGGGGGTGGCTAATGCCAAAGAAGGTTCTAAAGGGACTGTGATCCAGTGCTGAGGAAGCTGGGCTCTGGACACCAGCCATCTGGCCGCGAGACCTGCTGTGCCCTGACTAGCTAGTGGGTCTGCAGACAAAAGTCATTTAACCTCTCCTCTTCCTGTGAAGGTCAAGTGCAGGTAAGAAATGTGCCTTATTACTGTTGGGATAGGACTATAATTTTAAGTTGAGCGATTGAGTGAAATGCCCAGACAGGAGCCAGATTATCTCAGGAGATGACACTGGAGAGAAGGGACAAAGCCATGGAAGGCTTTACCACCACAGTCTGGACCCACAGGCTCTGGGGAGCTTCGGGGAGTTCAGGTGCCAGGGGAGCCCCAGGGAGAGGGGTGTGGAGAATGTACTAGAGAACATAACACGGGAGTGTGGGCAGGGCGGGCGTGCTGTGCGCCGGGGCAGGTCAGACTGATGGCAGCCGGCCTGGCAGAGAGGGCTGCTAAAAGGCCTACGAAGATGGTGAAATAGGACCGGGAGATGAGGCCATATCCCGTTTGGGGCCAGACAACGCGGCCTTTTGACCATCCCCTCCCCTGCCCCTTCCACACACACTGTTCCCGGGCACTGCTGAGTGCTTCGCATTCTGGAGCTGGTCCTTGGGGGAGGACAGTGAAGGCCTGTCCGGGCAGGTGCACTTCTTGTCCCTTGAACGTGTCACGCATGTTCCCAACTCCAGACCTTAACCACGCTTCCACCTCTCTCCTGGCTCTCAGAATCCCGCTTTCATTCCACGCCTGCCCTCCTCCACACACCCCCCTCCCTTGCTCAACCTCCTTGAAGCCTCCCGACTACATGGACTCTGCTGGGGGTCGCTGGTGTGCCACTCACTCCTGTCGCCATTGTTGTATCGGTGGCACCTGCAGTAGAAGCACTTGGGAGCCAAAGTGGGTCTCAGGATGTCTGTTGGGTGTTTTGGTGAGCAAATGTGGGGGGTAAGCCCCCTGATTGGTTTGGGAGAAAAACCCAGAATTCAGCGACCAGCCAGGAGCGCCTTGTTGAGAATGAGATGATCAGAAGTGGCAGTGGGGCCTTGGCTCCGAGGGGCTCAGTGGGAGGGAACAGAGGATGGAAACTTCTCGGTGTCCACCTCCCTGGCTTCTCCAGGGCGTTAAAGGCACATCCCTCTTGTTTCTGTGATGTAGTCCCTCTTTCATCCTGCATCGAGGGGTGGCTGCTGCTAGGCCCTCTCTGCACCCTTGCTGGGTACCTCTAAGCTTCTCCCAGCACCTGGAGGTGGGGCTGAGGGGTGTGGCCAGCACCCGGTGAGGGGTGGGACCAGGGGCAGCTCAAGCAAGACCACTCAGCCTCTGAGGAGGCCAACTGTGTGCCTGTAGCCCTGTTAGGTGCTCCCAAGAGGCACCAGAACTATTAAGATGAAAGCCTCAGAAGCAATAGGAGAGAGGACCACCGAATTGTGTAACACAGACGCCTGGGGGAGGGAAGTGAGAGTTCGGACCTAGACAAACCTGGGTTTGTTCACCAGCCAAGGGACGGTGAGCAATGCAGGAACCCGAGCCTCTCCAAAGCTCAGATTCCTCCCCTGCTAAATGGGGGTCACAATAGCACTTGTTATTCAAGTGAATAAAACTTCAATTATATTGATTCAAATATACGATAAGTGATGAACGAAGTATACATGTGCTAACAGATGTAAAGTCCTTCAGGGAAGCATCTGGCACAGAGCGAGCTCTGCTAGGTGGAAGCTGGTACTGTTGCTGCGGTTTCACTTGGTTGTGAATGGTTATGGCTCAGGAAAGGGGGAATCCACTGAATGAAGGCAAATAGCCCGAGACAGACTTGTAGGCTGGGTTCCAGAAGAGAGGAAAGACTAGCCAGCCAGAGAGAGCAAAATGTCCTGATTTTCTAAAAGAAAGGAATATGATGGCTGGGATGTAAGTTTCATGTCACTCAACAGCTCTGTAGAATTATCAAACAGATGGGTTTGGAGCGCTTTACAGAGAACCATGCTTTTCTGGAATTAATTCATTAAATCATGTCAAACCAAACTTGCAGTGGCTTTCATTACCAAAGGATTTTTGTTTTTTCATTCACTCATCATGTTAGGAAAAATAGAGCTTATCTTGGCAAGGCACTCAATGAAGTTTTCCATGCTCTCCCAGTGAACACCAGAGAGAAATGTAAGCAGGGTGGTGGGTGGTTAGGAGAGGTCTGCAACAACATGAACGGCTTCCCCCCAGGAGCTGGAGGAAAGGATGGACATGCGTTCAAGATCTCCTATGGCAGGTCCCCGGGCTAGAGTCCTGTCACAGAGGCATTGGAGGAACACATGATGGGGAGGACAGCTCAACAGGACACATAGTTGGCACTTAAGGATTCAGCTAAGTAAGAGCAAAACGTAATTCATAGCAGAATAGCAAAGAAGTCTATTTTTATTTTTCTATTAATGGGAGTCATATAAGCTCATGGTAGAAAATTTAGAAAACAGGTAAGACCATAAAGAAGTACCTAAGAGTGTGCCTGGGTGGCTCAGTTGGTTGAGCAACTGCCTTCGGCTCAGGTCATGATCCTGGAAGTCCTGGGATCAAGTCCCACATCGGGCTCCCTGCTTGGCAGGAGTCTGCTTCTCCTGCTGACCTCTCTACTCTCATGCTCTCTCTCTCAAATAAATAAATAAATAATCTTAAAAAAAAAAAGCAGTACCTAAGAGACACCTGTAATTGTCCCCGATTGGCACAGTTTGATAGCGTGAGCTACGAGAAGGGTGAGAATGGAGTTTGGGTGATGTTTAAACCGGTGAGGAATTCAGGACTGTCCAAACCAGGAAAGGGCTGGTGCAGTCTATGCGGAGAGGACGGGCTATCCGGAGACTGGAGGAGCCCCTGAACGGTTCCAGAGCGCACTTAGCTCTCAGAGGCTGGCGGAGGGTGAGAAGCCGGGAAGAGGCGGCGGCTGCAGGGGGGAGAGGGGTGGTGCCCGCTGTCTGCGCGCGACGAACAAGGCGGCTTCCAGCAAGTAGCTCCGCCCACCGTCGGGAGAGGCGCTCAGGCCGGGCGGGGCGCGCACTCGCGGGCATGGTTCTTGCAGAAGCCGGTGCTTCCCCACCCTCTGCTCCCAACGTTACCGGAGACTCCCTGTCCTGCTGTGGTTCCTTTTCACTCCAAGACTCGTGTTATCTAGAGCTGAAAACGGGGAGGCAGAAAGAAACGCGTTTCAGTTATTACCAAGGGAAACGAGCATGGTACAAAACGGCAGGCACTCAATTTTGTTGGAAGTATACAGTTAAACGTAAATTCATTGAAAAGTAATAACAAGAAAATTTTAAGGCTTCTGTGGGAGATGCTTTTCACCTTTTGGGCCCTTTTGATTTTTCCAAGTTTTCTACATCTGACTTATTCTAAAATCCAATAAATGTCATATTAAAGCAAAGTAAATGTGTCTCTAGCGTGTGTGAGGATACTTTCATGACCAAAACAATAGAGTAGGGAGTTAGGAGGAGGGAGTGTAGTCCAGGCCGCTGTGTAGGGGTGGGGCTTGATTGTGGACGACCCTGACATCCAGGCAGAATTGTTTATGTTGATTTGGTCATTGTAGTGGCTGACCCAAACTCAGGATGTATAATCTGATAGATAACCACGTATTTTGGGGATGAGAGGACACAACACGATGATTAAATTTGCAGAACTCCTAGAAAATCAGTGTTACAGTAGATTCTCCAGGGATAGACACTCATTTGCTTATTCAATCATTCAATTGCATCGGGTTTCTTAAGCTCCAGCTGTATGCCAGACAGGTGCGCACCCTGGTGGGAGCAGGTCTCTGGGGAGCTGAGCGCAGGCCACACCAGAAGATGAAGACAAACCCAGCAGTTAGTGGGTCCCTACACACCCAGGCGAGAGGTTCTGAGTCTCAGGAGTTGGAGTGGTAAGAATGGAACTTTCAGTGATATTTCAGGATAGTATTTGGTTGCTTCGCAGTTGCCCTGGGGGTCCTTCTTCAGCATGCTCCCCCATCCCCCAGGGAGGCAGAGTGCACAGGAGGCACTCGGCAAACATTTGGCAAGTAATGGGAATGCTACTAAGGCGGGAGGAGGGCTGGAACTGAACCCCAGTCGATCAACAGGGATTCACTTATTTACGGAGCAAACCCGTCATTGCAATAAGTATATCCTGAGTGTTTACTACGCGCCTGCTGCCATATTGCTCCAGGCTGAAGCTGCCAAGATGAGACAGAGTTTCACCCTAGAGGAATTCACACGAGGACAGTCCGACTGGGGAAAGAGATACAGCTATAAACAGTGAAAGTGCTTATAGGAGGCTGTTATAAGATGAACCTAGATAAAGGTATAATTAATACCTTTAGGCACAATTAGGAACTAATTAGTCGCAAGCACCCCCAGAGAGGAGATTGTCCAGGGTGGGAGTGGAGTAGAAGGAAAGCCCAGCATATGGAGAATGAGTAAGGTACAAAGTACAAATCCGGGAATGGCAGGTCCTTCTCAGTCGGCTTTGTGGTGTCTTTACTTCCGTCTCTTCCTCCAGGATGACTCCACTCCTGCAGGCCCGTACCTCTGTCGGGCTGTAGGCGAACCCCTCTTTCCCTTCTCTGAAAACGACTCCACCCCCATCTAACACAGTCGCAGTGCAAGATGTGTCACAAGGACACACACATCTGCCCATCAGGCCAGAGTTGATTGGTCCAGGGACAGGGCTGTGACCAAAGTGGACCACTCAGGGTCCTCCCTGGGAATTTGGAGTCAGGACACTAGCTCCCAGGGCCAGTCTCATTGGTTTCTTACGGTCAATGTAAATTTGGGCGTCATGGGGTCCTGCGGGAAGCCCTAGCAATGTGTGCACATGGCCATATGTTTTTATAGAATTTTCAAAAGTAAGATAATTTTCAATGTAGTTGGTTAAGTCCACTGTCTCTTTTCCTTTTCTTCCCTCTGTCACCTCCTCTCATGATAAATGGTGTTGGAGTGACTCTGGGTACCCAGGGATCTAGCTAAGGGGAAGTGGGGTTGAAGGTTCATTTAGTTAGCGTGAGGTGGGAGCCCTTTGTGTGGTGTGCAGCCACCTACAGTCATAGCCAGTGTAGCAGTGGCTTCGGGAACATTCCTGAGGCTCGCTGTGATCCTCGGGACGCCCAGATGCAATGCGAGCCTGTCATCAGGCCAGGCTAGGGAACGAGTGTGTAGTGCAGGAGAAAAAGGTTTGAAATGATGGGTTCTTCTGGTTATCGGATTCGTAAAATCAGAAATTTGGGGGGTTTGTTTATTTGTTTTTCAAAGATTTCATTTATTTATTTGACGGAGAGAGAGAGCACAAACAGGGGGAGCAGCAGGCAGAGGGAGAAAGAGAAGCAGACTCCCCGCTGAGCAGGACGAAAGCACCCTGGAATCATGACCTGAGCCGAAGGCAGCCACTAAACCAACTGAGCCACCCAGGCACCCCAGGAACTTTGGTTTTATCGATCCTATAACTGACAAAGTTCTCTCCTTGCCCAAATTCTACTCAGTCTCAGCTGGGCCCTGATT
The DNA here is from genome assembly GCF_022355385.1 of Mustela nigripes. NCBI lineage: Eukaryota > Metazoa > Chordata > Mammalia > Carnivora > Mustelidae > Mustela > Mustela nigripes. Next base: position 64,577,297 of record NC_081564.1, read on the forward strand.
GTCAGGCTTCCACATTTGCATTTGCATGGTCCAGTTTTAGAAAGAACACTGCCAAGTGAATTGAGCCTTAGTGCCCCCGCCTCCAGATCTGGTCTCCGTTGTCCTCCACCGGCACTAAGGGGATAAGCTGAACACCCAGGCCTGCCCTCAGCAAGAGCCCTGTGAGGTCAGCCTAGCCAGGTTCCGTTCTCACCTTTGGTGGGTCCTCTGAATGACCTTCTACCCGCTGACCCTCCCCCTGCTCCTTGGCTCGAAATTCCCACGTTTCTTCCTTGTGGTCCAGGTGGACCCTAATCTGTTTCTGCTACAAAACCCCTCTCTACGGCACCTGAATGGCCTAGTTGGTTAAGCAACTGCCTTCAGCTCAGCATGATCCTGGAGTCCTCAGATCGAGTCCCGCATCCAGCTCCCTGCTCGACAGGGAGTCTGCTTCTCCCTCTGACCCTCTCCCCTCTCATGCTCTCTCTCTCAAATAAATAATATATGATAAATAATGAATAAAATAACAATAAATAATAAATAAGCAAAATCTTAAAAAAGAAAAAAAAACCCGCTCTAGTAGCCTGCTTGAATAAAGCCTTTTATACCCTCTTTCTTGCAAGTGTTGTGAATACTTTTTTTTTAACATAATACACACCATACTTTCTTTTATTTTTTTAAAATATTTTATTTATTTATTTGACAGACAGAGATCACAAGTAGGCAGAGAGGCAGGCAGAGAGAGAGGAGGAAATAGGCTTCCTGCTGAGCAGAGAGCCCGACGCATGGCTCGATCCCAGGACCCTGGGATCATGACCTGAGCCGAAAGCAGAGGCTTTAACCCACTGAGCCACCCAGGCGCCCCCCATACTTTCTTTTAAAGTGGGAATCACATGCAATTGGATATATCAGATTTTTTTGTGTTTAAATTGCTGGTTGATTGGAACAAGAAAACTCAAAATGCCCTGAATTCCATAGCTCACATACAAAAGAAATGTTTTTGTGACAGTCCTAAGCATTTACATGACAATAATAATAATTTGGGACCAGGAACCTTTTTTAAACTATCCAGAATAGAAAAACAAAATTTGGATCAACCATGCTAAAGGAAAGACTGGAAAGTTTTTTGCATTTTCTCTGTGGAGAACCATTACAGAATAGTCCCAAGCAGAGGTCATCAAACAGGATGCAGCCAAAAATCACAATAATGATCATAATAATAATCATAAAATAAAAAGTAGGAGTAACATACAGTGTAGGAAGATTCGGCTGCAAATTCATTAAACTTTTTTTCCCCTGGATTTTGTGATTTTTTGGTGTTTCTTAGCCTTTAAACTTTTTTTTTTTAAAGATTTTATTTATTTATTTGACAGAGATCACAGGTAGGCAGAAAGGCAGGCAGAGAGAGAGGAGGAAGCAGGCTCCCTGCAGAGCAGAGAGCCCGATGTGGGGCTCTATCCTAGGACCCTGGGATCATGACCCGAGCCAAAGGCAGAGGCTTAACCCACTGAGCCACCCAGGTGCCCCCTTTTAACTTTTTTTTTTTTTTTTTAAGATTTTATTTATTTATTCGACAGAAAGAGACACAGTGAGAAAGGGAACACAAACAGGGAGCCGGAGAGGGAGAAGCAAGCTTCCCACTGGAGCAGGAGGCCTGATGCAGGCCTCCATCCCAGGACCCTGGGACCATGACCTGAGCCAAAGGCAGACACTTAACAACTGAGCCACCCAGGTGCCTGCTTTTTGACACTTGTAAATTTGCTATGCTTTCTTTTCTCATTCTAGATACATTTTCAGGTTTGAACTCATTTTGTATCTGTCATTTTGTATTCTTCTCCTTCCAGAGTCTCTCCCTACCCCCTAAGCTCAGAAACGCAGTGTAAGCTTTGCCCTGCCCCCACCCCCCCTTTCCTGTCCTGCCTTTCTATGATGTGGTCACTCTCTTTGGGCCTCTCTCTGTGTCCTTCCTCCCAGTCAGGGTTTGTGGCTTGACCTTCCACCTGAGGAAGTATTAGAGACAAGCTGTTTAGTCCTGCCGGCAATCCTCCTGCTTGCAGAGAGTCAGAGCACGTGGCATCTGTTATTACATTTGGTCCTTATTGCAAACCATTAGGGGAAAAAAGCCCCGCTCTTTTTGTTACGGGAATGGTCAGATTTCTAGGAAAGGAAGCGGAACAACCACAGCCCATGCCTCAGGGTCAGGCTTGGTGAGGTCCCGTGGCACTGGGCTACCGAGTGGAGGAGCCAGAAGGTAAATCTCTGTGGTCCGCATCCTCTCTCCTCGCCGTGCCCATGCTTCACGACATTGGCACATATGGTTAGGGGGTCCCATCCGTGCCTTCTGCCAGGTGGGGAGACAGGCAGAACCTCTGGCCCACGGGTCCCCGCCGGGAAGCCAGCTGTAGCCCCGAGGCTTCCTTGGGAACATGAAATGGGGCCTAGGCTACCTCTCCTGGACCCTCTCCCTCCGGGACCGCAGGTTCGGGGGCTGTTGGGGGCAGCCTCAGAATCACTGGAAGCATTTTTCCCACTTAAGTTCTGTGCACCCCAGCCAGCAGACGGGACAGGTGCTTTTTGGAAACTTCCAGGCAAATCTGATACCCACCCACTTTCAGGATGAGCGCCAGGCCAGAGGGACTCCAGAGCGTAACCAGGAGACCGTGGAGGCCGTGATGTGCCGTGGAGGCCGTGATGTGCTCACCGCCAAATGAAGCCGCCTGCTCCCAGAGGAACACAAAGCCAGACTGCCTGGGGGGAGTCCCTGACCTACCTCTTGGTAGGTCACTTGACCCTAGAATCCACCCTGCTCGCTTCTCTGTAACACGGAAATCACTAGAGCACCGTACCCGAAATGTGATGAGGCACAGAAAGTATCGAGCACAGAATTTGATGCGTACGGCTCAAAAATGTGAACCACTGCCCTTCCTTCCTCCGCGGACATCAGCCAAGCGTGAAGGGAAAGGTAGACACTGTTCCCCTCCCCAAGGCCCAAGCTAGCGATGGGCTTCCCTCCCTCCTTCCCACGGAGGAGGCAAGAGGCCAGCCGCTGAGGGCCAGGGACTTATCCTGAAATCCAGACTAGCCAGGATCTTCTTTCAGCTCAGAGTGGTTGGGAACCCCCTCTTTTGTCTGGGGCTGGGGAGACCGGTTTGGAGCAATCGTCTCTGGTGTCACCGGTTCCCTGTCCCTTGTGCAGACAGCTGGGGGTGTCCTGGGGGGCCCGGGAAGCCGGCAGACAGTCTTTCCTTTTCAGCAGGAACAGGTGGACAGCCGAGCCAGAGAAGGAAGAGCGGGGGCTGGGCGGCTGCTGCTGGAGGCTGTGCGTCTCAGGTCCCCAGCCTCCCCTTTCCCTCCTCTCTGGCCGCTCTGATCTCCCGGGGTGCTCAGGGCCTCGCGCTAAAGCCGTTCAGGAGGATAGAGGTTTAATAAACTCATTTTCATGAAGGCATCGAGGACCGATGCCCTTCATTTCAGACTGGGCAATGCCCCATAGTGATATCCTTTAAATGTTCTTACTTGAGGGGCACCTGGGTGGCTCAGTGGGTTAGAGCCTCTGCCTTCGGCTCAGGTCATGATCTTGGGGTCCTGGGATCGAGCCCTGCGGTGGGCTCTCTGCTCGGTGGGGGGCCAGCTTCCTCCCCTCTCTCTGCCTGCCTCTCTGCCTACTTGTGATCTCTGTCTGTCAAATGAATAAATAAAATCTAAAAAAAAAAATGTTCTTACTTGAGGGCTCAGGCTCAGACTGGGGAGAGACTGGGTCTTGGCCTCCTACCCCAGGTAGGTGTCCCTGTGGGCCGCCAGGGCCAAGAGCATTGGAGAAGTCCAGCCATTCTACAAGCCAAAAGGCCCCTTCCACGGCCTTCTACTCTTCTCCTGAAGCCAGTCAGAACAGGGGTTCCCCAGCCAGGCTTCTGGCTTGGGGGGATCCTCCTAGATGGTGGGGTGAGGGCTCAGGGCCAGGCCACTCTATACCCAACCCCAGGGTCCACAGTCTTTCTCCGGGTGGTTCTGTTCTCCAGTCCTGGGAGTTGGGGGAAAAGGAACAAAAATGAAATTCTGACCCCAACGCTCGTTCCTCCCCTGTCCAGGGACCAGGGATAGACAGGGAGTGTGGTCAGGCGGTTCCCAGAGCCCCACTGAGCTGCTGAGGGAAGCTGATGAGCTGTGACACCACCACGTCCCTTCTGCCCCTACCTTCATGCCCTCTGTGCCCCGGGAGTGCCCACTACACTTGCCCCACACCACGCCCCACCCCCAATAGAGGCCAGCACCTCGGGCATTTATCTGAGCCTCACTAGATGGACGAGAACACAGTGCAGCCACCAGCCTCCCCTGGAGATTGGATCCGACAAATCCCATGTTTGAGGGACGGGCTGGGCCCTTTCCCCTCAGCCATTGGACCCGAACAGTCCTGTGTGCTGTATCCTCCCGACCTACGCTGGAGGCCTGTCTCGCTCTGCCCTGCACACGGCAGCCAGAGGAAACAGACTTGATGTACATATGGCCAAATGGAGACGCTTAAAACAGAGCCAAGAGAAAAAAGTCGAGTGAGATCCATAACACAACCCAGTTACATTAATTAAAATTACATGTGGCCCAAACAAGAATGTACGTGTGTCAAAAATAGGAGACCTGTTAGGAAGGTGCCTTCTGGAGGGAGAGGGAGAGCTGAGGGAGTGGGGTCCGAAGGGAATGGGAGCATAGAGGGGAGGCGGGGGGGGGGGATGGGGGGGGGGGGGGAGGGGGAGAGGGAAAGAGGGAGAGAAGGAGAAGGAGGCAGAGGGAACAGAGGGAGGGAGAGGAAGAGAGGCAGGCAGAGAGGGAGAGGGAGGAATACTCTTTACGAATCACCTCTGGAAGTTTCTTCTGGGAATGAAGCTTGGATTTACTTAACATGTATATTTTTTCATGGAAAAAACACAAGGCCTATACAATTTTCAAAAATGGGAAATGTATTGATTTCTGATGTCTTAAGAACATACTCCCCACCCCTTCGGGCCAAAAGCCATGCCAAGGCTTACAGAACAAAAAAACAGCTACAATGTTGGCTTAACCTGTAGTTTAAAGCCGAAGCCGCTGCGAGTCTCTGTGGAAGGGAAGGGAAGGGCTCACCGAGGCACTGGTCACAGCCGAGCAGCCGCAGGCTCGCTCTCCTGGTGTCGGAGTGCGGCTAGCGGCTAGCGAGGGTTACACTTGGAGCATGTGAAGGGGCAGAGTCGTGGGACCGGACCCAGAGCCAGGTGGAAAAGAGAAGAAACAAGAATGGAGAGCTGTGGCCACCTGCTCTGGAGAGCTTGGAGGAGAGGATTCTCGTAGTCTGGATGACTCTGATCACAGATCGGATCAAATATCACCAAATACAAGAACCCTCCCGGAGGCTTTGCATGGTAAGCTGTGGTCAGGGGTGTTCGTCCAGGAGGCTCCCTGGAGGAGGTGAGTGCTAGAAGCCAGAGGCTCATCTGGCCAGACAGGAGATATCGTCTTGGAAAGCAAGGGTAGCTGATTTGGACCCCTGGAGCTGCAGGGAGACACGTGAGACCTGCTCCCCAGCCACACTCCGTTAGTCAGCCTTGCTCAGCACCGGTGAAAGGGGATGAGGCCAAGGGCTGGGGCTGAACGTGGAGCGAGCGGGTCATTCTTCATGCCCTGTGGGGGTCAGATCCCCTTTGGAGGCTCCCCCAGGGACAAGTGTTGAGGGCAGCCTGGGGCTCTCTGTTGAGCCAGGCCACATGCGCGAGCAGGCGGGCACGCTCCTGTGTGAGCATGTGTGTGTGAGCATGTGTGTGTGTGTGTGTGTGTGTTTGTCAAGGTCCAAACTTATCCAGCAAAGAGAGCTCCAGGTTGTGGCTCTGGTCTCAAGGAACCATGGAGCTTCTGGTCAGCGAATCCCAGGACAGGGACATAGGGGAGCAGACTCAGGTTAGGCCAGTGGGGGTGGGGGGGGGGAGGGCTGAGCTCTCTCTCTCCGGCTGAGCACATGAAAGGACCCTGAGCTCAGGGTCCCAAGTACCTGGAAGGAGTGTGGCCACCCCTCAGAGTGTGAGTGGAAACGAGTATTGAGTATGGGTTCTGAGCTGGGGCTTTGAGGCGGGGCATGCCCCTTCCAAGGTCTCTTTGCACCTGGTAGCTGCAGACAGGAAGACCAAGTCTGGGATGCTGGAAGCACAGAAGGGAATGGGCCTGGGTACCTGAGTGAGGGAGGACGGTCCCCTGACGAGGCTTGGACTGTGCCTTGGCCTGGAACCGGAGAAATGGATTTCTGTTGTGTTCTAGGCTTTCTAGGTCACAGCGCCTTCCCCTGCTCTGCCCTCCCCATATTATCAGGTTAGCACATGGTCCGTCTCTACCCATTGGGTCTGTCTTACCTCACATCTCCCCGTGGCCACCATGGAACTCCCTGGATGTGTGCGCTGGGCCGGGTGCCTGACCGAGGTCTTTTCTTTGGCTTGTTCACACTCCCCACTCTCCTGCAGCTTCTTGAAATCCCACCCAATGTTCACGGTCTAGTTCAGACCTCGTGTCTGCTGGAGGCCCTCCCTGAGCACTGGAGGCCAGGGCTCGGAGAGCCCTGTCCTTCCCTTTCCTGACAGCCGGGGTGGCAGAGTTGCAGGTGGCCCCGGGAAAGTGCGTGCTGATTTCAACTACAGACCCACAGGTTGTAGGCATATGTTGGAAACATGGCCTCTCGCTAATGGATTATATTTCTCTTGGGTGTTCCTGAGTATGTGCTATATACACTGAGCATTCTCTCTCTCTCTCTCTCTCACACACACACCCCCCCCACACACACATACACACAGAGGACACGTTTGCAGACCTTCAAGACTACAAGGCCAGTTGTGCCTGAAACAGCTGAGCAGTTGGGTCCACAGTAGGAAAGAACTCGATGCCCGCTTATGGCTTGAACAAACTAGGATAAGCATAGCACGACAGCTGGGAGGTCTTAGCTGACCGCGGGTCAGGCAGAACCATGACTCCGCAGAAGGATGCTGGGATGGCCTGGGAACAGGGCTGAGTAGAAGGGGTCCGAGCTCCGCTTCCAGGTCTAGGGGTCAGAAGGCTCTGGAAAAGGCCCTGGAGCACAGGCCACACCCTCCTTTCTCCCAGCCTTTCCCCATGAGCATCTGTTTGCTTTTCTATGTTTTGGTTTTGATAGATTTCTAAAAGTCACCTCCTGTGTGAAGCCTTCCTGGATTGTAGCAAGGACAGAAGTTCTTCCCACCTTTTTCATGTCTCTGTGAACCCCTCAGGACGTCGTGTGGAATTCTTCCCTTATTCTAAACCATGGCAACCGCAGGTATCGGATCCCTAGTGGCCAGTATGGTTCCTGGTGCAGAGGAGGTAGATTGCCACACAGTAATAATACAGTGAGATAACCCTAATATATAAAGAATATTTAAAAATTGAAGGGACAAAAGACATTTACAACTCTACAGAATGGATGAACATTAGGAACAGACGATTCACACATAAAGCACAACATAAAAATAGCCCTTTGGCATAAAAATATTAAGAAAATTGCTCATTTCAGCAATACTGAGATACCATTTCTCACTCATCGGATGGGGAGAGAGTCAGTGGCTCCACGATCCAGGTTGTTAGTGTGGCTGTGAGGCGATGGGCCGCGTCTTACTCAGTGCTGGTGGGGAGGCAACTGGCCACATCCACGGAGCAGACTCTGGCAAGACCTAAGGAACGTAAATGTGTGTACGTTAGCCCTTCACCCCTGTGTCCTCCGCAGCTCGGAGAGAGCTTAGTGCATGCAACTCAGGGTGGCGGGATTGGTGAGTTTAAGACAGAGGCAGCTGTCTAAATATCACAGCAGGGAGGCAGGTTGAGTAGAGTGGGGCCATCCACGGGGAGGGGGGAGGTACTGCGCTGCTCGCAGCAGCTTGGGCGCGAAGAGAGGACATGTAACCTGAACTTCGTGAACAGACCTCATGGAGCCCAAGAACCTCCTGCCAGATCACAGAAGATTTGCCTCCGTGTGTATTTTTTTATTTTTGTTTTTATTTGTATTTATTTGTTTGTGTTTATTTTTGAGACAGGCACGTGGCTTCCAGCTGAAAGATCGGTGGCTCTCAGACAGTTAAACATCACTGCCCCCGACGCTTCCAACATGAAAGGTTTCTCACTGATGTTATTATGTCGGCTGGAAAGAGCCTTCTGGACTTTAGGGGTAGGGGGATGAACACAGAAAAATCAGGGTTTTAGTACCTGGAAAAAAAAATTTAATGTTTTGAAAAGTGGAAAGCGCGTGCACACACACACACACACATCTCAAAACTCAAACTCCCCCATAATAATTCCACGAGATTAGCGTTATGGTAGCTTCTTATTTTTAGGTACAGATAATGGCGAGCCCGCTTTTAGACAACAGATTGAGTGATGGAAGCTTGACCAAGGCACAAGGGCCCATAGCCCCCCCCCCCCCCCCCCCGGCTGAAGGCTGAATTTACACCTGGCGTCAGGAGACCCACCTTGAAATAGCCACAGGCCCTAACAGACCAATGGGCTAGTCCCAACCAGGCACAGTTACCAAGAAAGGGAAAATTCTCTACTTTCCCACACCTTCTCACCTTCTCCCTTTAAACACAGCCCCTACCCTCAGCCTCCTTGTAGCCAGCCTCTTCTGCGTGGCTCCCTTGCTGGCATTCGATGAACTTCTATCTCCCGCGTTCTGCCTCAGCCAAATCTTTTAACCCCCCAACCCCCGCCAATGTCTCGGGCTTCCACCCAATCATCACCGCACATCTGGGGGGCCCCCTTTTCATCTGACGGAGACCACAGAGAGGATATGAAGCGTTTTTGTCTGACATTAATTTTCATGGCTGCAGAATGTCACACATGTGGATTTCTTTTCTTTTTTCTTTTTGCTAGAGAAGCAAATCCTTTTAAGGGTGGGTATGATGATCAGGGTACCAGGTTAGTGAGGATCCGACACCATGTGAAGCCCCAGGAGGCCTTGACCGAGGATAGTAAACCCATTTACTAGATGAGGAAACCAAGCTCTCAAATGTAGGCAGGGGGCTCTTTTCCAGTAACTGACAAAGGAGGCTGGAACCCCAGAATTTCCAGACTTCACCACGTGTGTGAGGGGTCATCTCTGGGAGGCAGCTTCCCCAGGGGGGTGTCCTTTCATCAGAGGGAGGTGGGTGATGGAGGTAGTGGGGTAGGGGTGGAGGGACCATGGCAGGAGGGGAAGGAGAATCCTGGTGGTGGGGACGCCCACGGGCTCTGGGAGGGAATGTCTCCCGGCAATAAACCTGGGCTACAGATTTGCTGCTCGCCCAGCAGAAAGGCCCACAGGGAGTCTTGGGCCTAGGCGGCCTCTCCTCCCCTGCCTGGGGCCTCCTCACCATGAGGGGCGGGCTCTGGCCTCCAGGGCACAGCTGCTCTGTCGGGGTGACAGGTGGCCGACTAGGGCATCCTGGGAGGAGCTGGGAGGAGCCCTCCTAGCCTCTAGCCTGGAGTTTTCATGCTCCCCGACCTCTCCTCTGTGCCCTGAACAGAAGGGAACTGGGACAGCTTTCTGAAGAAGGCTGAAAGCCTGGGGGCTGCCTGCAACGTCCGGGCTGGGCAGCAGAGTCCCGCAGTTTCTCGAAGCTGGCTCCACAGCCCAAGTCTGGCCTTGGATCTCAGCTCCACCCCATTCTGGTTCTGTGGCCTTGGGCGATGGACAGCCTGGGTGCCTCCACGTGCCCGTCTGTAATCTACAGCAGAATAAAAGACCCCAGTCAGAGCCCAAAAGAAGGTGGAGTTAACAGTGTCAAGTTCTCAGAACAATGCTGGCATGTCCTCAGTGCCCAGTAAATGTGAGCGCTAATTAGAGCTTGCCTCTTTCCTGCACAGGGCCCGAGGCCTCAGACGCGCGGTCCCCACGGCGACAGTCCCCACAGGCAACACTTCGCCTCTCTTAAGCTTGTCCAGGAACAGGTAGGTCATGCCCTAGTCAGAAAGCCTTCTGTTCCCATTAGGTCTCCAGTGGGAGGAAGGGTGGCCTGGAGCATTCCTTTTCAACCCCCTTGGTGTCCTGTGACCCCAGAGACACATGAGTGAGTGTGGGGCAGGGGGACTGGTCTGGTCTTCTGCCTCAGTGAGATGGAGTTCAGTGTGTCGCCGAGCACAGGCAGCTGGCTGGGAATTGTGTATTAGCTGAGAGCAGGCCTGGAGTGTGTGTATGTGTGTGTGTGTTTATGTGTGTGTGTGTGTGTGTGTGAGAGAGAGAGAGAGAGAGACAGATATAGATGTCATCTTCGTACTTCTGCTTCTTTGGTCTTTAGCTGTACCTAGAAGCACCTGTCTACCTACGGGTGATGTCGCGAGGCCTCTGCTCTGTCTTCATCTGGGTGGGGCCATGGCCTTGTTCTTGCCAGGGGCACTGAGCAGAGGGATGGCTGTTAAAGAGCAGCGACCCTCCTTCCTAGCTGCCGATGGGACCCTAAATCACCAGGTGGGAAAAGCTTGCTGCCCAGGAGAGCCCATTGTTGTGAACTGAACGTTTGGCAGCCCTCCCCATCCCCAACCCCCCGCCCCGCAAATTCATGTATTGAAGCCCTAATCTGCGACGTGATGGTATTTGGAGGTGGGTCTTTGGGGAGGTAAGTAGGTCATGAGGGTGAGCCTCTCACGAATGGGATTAGTGCCCTTATAAGAGGAGCCCGAGAAAGGCCATCTCTGCCTGCCATGTGAGCACACAGGGAGAAGACGGCTATCCAGGAACCAGAAAGTGGGTCCTCACCAGATGCCGAATCTGCCGGCACCTGTAGATCATGGGACTTTGCTGCCCCGGGATTGGGAGAAATACATTTGTTGTTTAAGTTGCCCAGCCTATGGTCTTTTGTTTCAGCAGCCCGAGCTGATAAGACACTCACTATTTGACAAGGAGTGATATAGTCTGAAATGTTCGAGGTTTATTTGTTACAACAGCTAGGATGACCCTAACTAGTATGTAGGAAGATGGGGGGGTGGTTAGGGAAGGCTTCCCGGAGGTGTCCAAGCCTGAGCAAGCTTTGAAGGATGAGCAGAAATTGCAGTGGTAGAATCGGGATGGGAGGGCCGATTTCAGCTCAGTAGAAGAAAAAATTGTTGGCCAGTGACAGTCGGCCCTAGAAAATCTCTGTGACGCAGGGAGCGTGCCAGCAGAGACTGTCAGGAATGTTACCCTGGGTAGTAGGTGGGAAGCCCCTTGACGCCCTTCTAGCTTCGTAAGGACAGGGCCGGGTACCCCTGAGGTTGCAGAGAGTATCCTGCACATCACCCAGGGCTCTCCAGGCCTGGAGCAAGGACCCCACTACTAACTACCCGCAGTGGACCATGCTAACTGGGTATGCTGAGAAGCCACCTACAGTTCCCAATGCGGTGAGCAGGCTGTGTTCCAGAAATCTTCGTGTGAACCAGTCGTTTGAAGCCCAGAATGCGCTTTCCCATAGAAACCAAGTTATAAATGGTGGTTGGTTTTTCAGGCCAGTCCACAAATCTCTACTTAACTCATCATATTCCTGAAGTTTATCATTAACAGTACAAGGTGTCCTGTTCACCTTTTACAGTGTGGTTTGTTTGAGAAAATGCATTTCAGCTTCCAGTGGGAGAATGCAGGCATAACGTCTCGCTTCTAAGTGATATCCAGGGCCCGGCGGCTCCTCGGGGAGACGGAGGGATGGGGCAAGTATTTCGGACACCAGGAACTCCTTAGTTCTTCCCCATTGTAGACAGAGGGCTCCATGTCCCCGAGGTCCCAAACTGAGGAATAATGGGCCATGTCCCAGCTGTGGGATGGGGCAGCACCAGGAATTCAGACACCAGTGGCTGTCCCCACCTTGTTGGAGCAGATCAGTCATATCTGCACGTACCCTACAGCCTTGCTCAGGGAAGGAGCTGAACCCTGACTGGCCCCCGATTACAGGCCGCCCATGTGCTGGTCCCTCGGTGACCATCTGGCTGGAGCGGCTCTGCCCGTGATGGGCCATGGAGGTGTGCAGAGCCAATCCACACGGCTGCCTCTGGATTGTGGATTAGAGACAGGCCGGGTCAGTGGGTAGGCAGGAAGGACTGGGGCAGAGATACACGTTCATCAGTCAGGGTTCCAGGAGGCAAGCCCCAGGCATGGACTCTCGCCGATTAAACCGAAAAGAAGTTTCTGAAAACCACACTGGGATACACACTCTAGCAGACCCTGTCAGTGCCCTACCCAGAGCCCCCTGCATTCGTGGCCATGGGCCTAGTCTGCTTATGGTGACAGTGTAGGGGTCTCCGACCACAGGAAGTGCACTGGGCCAGGGGCAGGGTGAACGAGAAGTGCTGGCGAATTCATGCCTCTTAAAGCAGCTCCGAGCCAATGATGGATGGGGAGGTCAAAAAAGACCCCCTCCCTCAACAGAGCCAACTCTGAGGCCTGTGCCACCTTCTCCGCCAGAGCTCCCCCGCAGGACTTAGCTCCAGGCGCCCAGAGTGGTAACCAGTCCAATCTAACAGTTCTCTTTTGCCGTGGAGCAAACCATCTACAAGCTGTGTGCTGTAAAACAATACCGATGAGTTATTTCTCAGGATTCTGGGGGTTGGATGGTGACTTTTACTGCTAGTGTCTTCTCGTGCAGCTGCGGTCCATAGGAAAGAAGGTCTAAGAGAGCCTCGTCTGTCTGGCGGTTGGCTGGGTGCCCCTCATCCTCCACTAGGACTGGACCAGCTTCCTGGTGAGGTGGTCCCAGGGCAGTGTTCAGAAAGGGCCCAGGCAGAAGCCGCAGCACTCCATTAAGCTCCCAGACTCACTTAGTGCCTCTTCTGCCTCTATTCTATAGGTCGAAACAAAGGCCGAGGCTGGTCAGATCCGCGGGGTGAAGAAATACACTTCCCCCCGATGCGGAGCAAGCTGGACACTGAATGGGATGAAGGGGGCCATGAAGCAACCCAGCACATACCCACTAACACGTACTTTACTGACTTCCTCCTCTACCTCTCTTCCTTTCTTCTACCACTATTTCCGGGGAGAAACCGTTACTGGCTGCATGTGAATATTTGAATCACTGTCTGCTCTGGGGGAACCTAACCCAGGATCCATGCAGAATCATCTGGAGAGCTGGCAATCAGGCTTGAGGCGCTGCTTCCAGGAAAGGTGGCCCCTGCCTAGAGGCAGCTAGTGCCACTGTCCCCAAGCTAGATGCCTATACCACCTGGTGCTTCTTTTTTCAGGTGCTCACATCTTGTCAGAGCCCCGTGTGAGTGATACTAAATGATGGAGTCTATGGCACTTGCCCGAAGCCTTACTGGCAAGGAGGCAGCAGAGGCCGGGGTTCGGGGCTCGGCAGTGGGGACGAGGGCTCGCGAGGACAGAAATGGTCCCAAACCTAGCAAGGATGTGCACTAATGTCCACTTGTCCGAGAATCAGAGGCACCTGGAGAGAAGAAGGTGGGGGAAGGAGTGGCACCAGAGAAGAGCTAACATGTGCCCAGAGCTGCCCCTCGGGGTTTTCCCTGTTCCATTTCAGTCCTCACACTTTCTGACCATTATGTCTTCCTTTCTCAAGGTGATGTAGGTGAGCCTTGATTTCTTTCTACCGAAGTAGTCCTACTAACAAAGCCCAAGCTCCTGTGGACACAGGCACCCAGGTCATGGGTTTAGTTGTCCCATGTGGACCTGGGATTGGGACCGCCAGACCTCCTATGGAGATTTGAGGTTTCTAGGAAACCTCTCTCATGGAGAGGCCACCTGGCAATTGCAGACAATGCAATTGTCTGCCATGATCCCCCAAAGATGTCTACGTGACATCAGTATCTTACGGGTATGCATTCTTTTTTAAAAAAAGATTAATTAATTAATTTATTTGAGAGGGGGGGGGCTGCTCATGTGAGCAGGGGAGGAGCTGAGGAAGAGGGAGAGAGGGAATCTCTAGAAGACTCCCCGCTGAGTGTGGAGCCCACATGGGGCTCCATGTCACGACCCGAGAACACAACCTGAGCCAAAAAGCAAGTCAGATGCTCAACCGACTGAGCCACCCAGTCACCCCCATGAGTACAAATCCTTGTGAGTATGATATGCTTTACTTCTGGAGGCTGTCTGGCTTGTTAGTTCCTCTGCGGGTTCTTTTGTTCACCCCACAAATGCTTATTGTAGATCTTAGAAATATTCACCCTCTTGGGAAGAAGCTCGGATGCGAAGCTATTAAGAAAGAACAAATGCATGAGTCTTTGTACAACGTTTACAGATCAGACATTGGAACGATTTATGAGTCATAGCCTTCCAATATTGCTGTACTTTTATTTGTTTAATTAATCTGAAAAGCAAATGTGATGCATGCACACACAGTTGGAAAGTCACACAGTGCTAGAAGTCTTATGACAGTGTGGTGGTTCCCTGTTCCACCTTTCCCCACGTTTCCAGTTCTCCTCCTTAAAGGCAACCACCAAACTCTGCTACCTGTTGCTTCTGGAGTTTACCCATTTCTTTATGTCTGAAGAATATGCCTATAGTACTTAACTACAGGCATTATCTTGATTACTTAATTACAAGCATATCGATTGATTTCTTCTTATGTCCTCTCTCCTTCCCCTCCTTCCAGTATGTTTTTTGGGGTTTGCTTGTTTGTTTGTTTGTTTTTTAGAAAGGGTGAGGGGAGGGGAGGAGCCAAGGGAGAGGAGGAGAGAGAATCCTAAGCGGACACAGGGCTGGATCTTACAACTCTGAAATCATGACCTGAGCGGAAATCAAGAGTCAAACGCTTAACCGACTGAGCCACCCAGGCGCCCCTCCAATTTGGTTATGTTACAATTTTTGCTTAAGTCAACATGGAGAGTCCACAGTGTCATGCCTATGTAAAAATAATTCTCAGCTGAACTTTGTAACTCGTGCTGTTGTTTCCTTTCTGGGTTTTTTTTGGCTTTTGTTTTCCCTAAAGTTAGTAATTGCTTTGTTATTTTCATTTGTTTAACTTTAAAAAAAAAATTATTTATTTATTTATTTGTTTTTTTGAGAGAGAGTGCATGCACCAGTCGGGGGAGGGCAAAGGGAGGGGCAGAGGGAGAAACTGACTCTCTGCCTTATGCGGCTCAATCCCAGCACTGTGAGCTCATGACCTGAGCTGAAGACAGATGCTTTAACCTACTGAGCCACCCAGGCGCCCCTGCTTAACCTTCTTTACAGCCACTGCATATCCTTTCCACGGTACACTTTTCTGTAGGGTCAGTCATAGGAGGTAATCCAGCATTTCCAATTGTCACCCTGGAGCTGTCCTTCCTGGAGACCTTTGTTTTCCTTCAGCCCGGACTTGGTGTTCTCCAGGCCAACCTCCCAGTTGTTGTCTTGGAATTTCCCTTTGCTGTCATCCTTAAAATTCCCTTCGCCTCTCTCTGGAGTTGGGAGTCTGTGTGTCCTGATCCCATGGCTTTCTCTTCCTTGGTTTCCCCCCCTTGCTCTGGTAACACATCTTGTCAGCAAACAATGTATAGCAGCCAAGGAATGATGACGACTGCTCCAGTCTAGTCTAGTCTGCCTTCCAGAGTCTCCCTCCATGGTCCTCCAGAAAACGCCTTTGACTTTTCTTTTGGTTGGATCTCTTGTTTCCTGCATCCATCCTTCTTGATTTTATTTTATTTATTTATTTTTATTTTTTATTTTTTAATATTTTATTTATTTATTTGACAGACAGATCACAAGTAGGCAGAGGCAGGCAGAGAGGGGTGGGGGAAGCAGACTCCGTGCTGAGCAGAGAGCCAGATGCGGGGCTTGATCCCAGGACCCTGGGATAATGACTTGAGTCGAAGGCAGGGCTTTAACCCCTGAGCCACCGAGACATGCCATCCTTCCTGATTTTAGTGAACAACTTCTAGTAGCTTCCTGAGAAGGGGTTTGCACTAGTGACTTCTGGAGACTTTGCATGGCTGAAAAGTATACCTCCCCTACCTTATTAAAAATTAGTCTGAACATAGAATTCTGGGACAGAAATCATGTTCCTTTAGAATACTGAGGGCCTTGCTTTATTGTCTTCTTTGCCAGTATGACTACTGAGAGGCTCCAATCCATTAGAAGCACTGACCCCACTTTTCTCCCTGGAAGTTTACGAGATTTTTCTCTTGTCCTCATATTTTGGAAACTGCCAGTGACATACATTGGCATGGAACTGTTTTCAGCCACTATGCTGGAAGCTTAGTGGGCTATTCAGTTTTTCCAGTGCAGAATTATTATTTTTTAAAAAGTTTTTATTTATTTAAATAATCCCTACACTCAACATGGGGCCTGAACTCAAAACCCTGAGCTCAAGAGTCACATGTTCCTCTGACTAAGCCAGTCTGATGCCTCCGTGGTGCAGAATTATCATTATTACTTTTTAAAGATTTTGTTTATGTATGTATGTATGTATTTAGAGGATGAGCAGGGGGAGGGACAGACAAGGAGGGAGAGAGAGGATATCAAGCACTCTCTGTGCTGAGTGCCCAGACTTGGGGCTCGATCCCATGACCCTCAGACCATGACCTGAGCTGGAATCAAGAGTGGGATGCTTAACCCATGGAATAACCCAGGCATCCCCCATGGGGCAGAATTATTAAGAAGATCCTGGCGGGACGCCTGGGTGGCTCAGTGGGGTAAGCCGCTGCCTTCAGCTCAGGTCATGATCTCAGGGTCCTGGGATCAAGTCCCGCATCGGGCTCTCTACTCAGCAGGGAGCCTGCTTTCTCCTCTCTCTCTCTCTGCCTGCCTCTCTGCCTACTTGTGATCTCTCTCTGTCAAATATAGAAATAAAAAATCTTAAAAAAAAAAAAAGAAGATCCTGGCAACCTACTGTGGGTTGCCTAGACCTGAGCCAGGGCCCCCATCTCCTGGTAAGAGGAGCCACACCTGAATTTAGCTTCTTATTGGACCCACAACAGCTTTCTCTCCAATTTGCCCCCAGTAGGAGTCTGGGAGTAGACCTACAAATCCCCAGAGACCCCAAGGTCTCCAGATGCCAAGCAGCTGGCGTTCCCCAGCAACAGCAAACATCAGGTACCCAGAATCCAGGCTGTCTGGCGCCCAACAGCCCACGATTACCCCCTTGACGAAGCTGCTTTCCACTGTTGCCTATGAGAGGGAGACTCCCCACAAGGAGGAGGTCCCTCGCCTGGAACCAGACGCACGCTGCATCCCCGCTGCACCCGGCCCCGGCACGTGTCTCTGTGGAATCATGGGAGAGTCAGGTGCTCCCGCTGAGTATCCCATGCTTGTTCTCATGTTTAGGAATTCCAATCATTCTGTTTTTGTTGTTCTCTAAATGGTCTTTTTAAAAAACAACCTTCCATTCTCAGTACGCAATGCCTCTTATTTCTCTGAGGATATTAATGATCTTTTAAAAATCTTTTTTATCTTTCCTGCTGCCTCAGGTCATTTGGTCTCTAGATTCCTTTTAGAGGTCTTTCTAAGAAGTCTGGTAACCTGTGGTTGTCTGCTTGTAATTAGGTATCGTGGTGAATGGAGAGGAAATGATGGGCTCGCTGGAAAATGAGTACTGACTGGGCCACTTTGACTTTGAGCCTCACTGTCGGGTGATCTCGGTGGACCTTTTGGTGCAGATCCTCTGGGTCAATGTCTTTATTTAGGTTTTCCCTTTGGGTGGTCAAATGCCCAGAGGGTTGTCCTCTGATCTCCTGCCTGGAGGGCAAAGCCTGGTGCCGGTGCTGTGGGGGCTGGGTTGGGAACGAGAAATGGAGGGCCTTTCTCGTTGGGTGGGCCAAGACGGAATCCCTCCCAAAGCCTGTCTTCTCTGCTTTATCTTCTGCCCAGAATAAAGCTCCAGTGCCTGCCCTGAGGGAGAAGGGAAGGTGCCCAGCACTGTGGAGTCTGGGTGGGGTGTGGAGGACCCATGGCCTCCCGGGTCTCCCCCATCTTCACCAGCCCCCTTACGTCCTGCTCCTCCCAGGGCTGAGATCAGCACTTGAGCGCACCGAGAACTCTGCCTTGGAATTGGAGCCTGTCTGAGTTTCTCTCCCACTGGTTTAGGATTTCCCTCCCTGGGGGATGCCTATGTCCAGTTACCACTTGTCCATTTCCAGCCACCCCGCCCCCCGCCTACATTTATACTGCAAACTTCTGCCTTGTCTCTTCTGTCCTTGTACATTTATATCTTAAAGAAAAATATTTTCATTAGTTGTAGGAATTTTGGAAGGGAGCAAGCCTAGGTGCCCATGTTCAGTCAGCTAATTTGCTGCCCTCCTGCTATGCTCCAACTAGTCTACCAAGTGATGAGCAGCTTGTGGAGGCTTGGTCCTGCTGATGTTGTCTCTCTGCCACAAGGCAGTTCAGCCAGTTTCCCAGGGGCTCAAAAGGCTGCAACTGGGAGGCTGAGTCAGGTTCCCTCCAGACGGACCCCCATAGCCCCAACCTCTCAGGGTCTCTTAGAGCCCCCACACCTGCAGTGCCTTCACAGGCATGGGCAAGTGGGTAATACTCGGGTGAGAAGGAATGATACCCAGCCAGGCGTGTCCAAGGACAACCCAACCCAATGGCCTTGGGGAGGGGGGCAGCACCCTCTGCATCCACATGGCTGGGAGCTGCAGAGAGCAGGGAAGTTGGACCACACACTGGAAAGATGCTGACTTTATTCCTTCTGGGCTTCATTCAAATGCTGCCTCTGAAGCCTGATCATCCTGGGGGCTTAGGGCCCTTCTTTTCAGAACGGGGGCTGATTCTTTGTCAGGTTAACTACTCTCTGGTGATGATGTCCTCCCATAAGTTGGTGGATTCATCTGGTTCCTGAAAAAAAAAAAAAGTCTGTTTTAGTTTGATTCTTTGGTATAACAAAATACCACAGACTGGGTGGCTTCTCAACAATGAGAAATTTATTTCTCTCAGGCCTGAAGGCTGGAAGTCTGAGATCAGGGTGCCAGCATGGTCCAGTTCTGGTGGGGACCCTCTTCTGGGTTGTAGAAAGGCCAATTTCTTACTGTGTCCCCATAGGACAGAGAGCAGAGGGGAAGCAAGCTCTCTTAGGACTCTTCTTCTTCTTTTCTTAATTTAAATTTTGTTAGTTAACATTTAGAGCAATATTGGTTTTTGGAGTAGAATTCGGTGATTCAACCCTTTCGTACAACAGCCAGTGCTCATCTCAACAAGTACTCTCCTTAATATCAATCACCCAGCTAGCCCGCGGCCCCACCCACCTCCATCCATCAACCTTCAGTTTGTTCTCTGTCATTAGGAATCATTTGTGGCTTGTTTCTCTCTCTCTCTCTCTTTCTTTTACCCCTTCCTTTATGTTCATCTGTTTTCTTTCTTATATTCGACATATGAGTGAGATCATATGGTATTTGTCTTACTCTGACTGATTTATTTTGCTTAGCAAAATAAATTCATCGCAAACGGCAAGATTTCGTTATTTTTGATGGCTGAATAATATTCCATGTAGATATATACCACATCTTCTTTACCCCTCATCAGTTGATGGACATTTGTGCTCGCTCCATAGTTTGGTTATTGTTGATAATGCTGCTATAAATATCAGAATGCATATGCCCCTTCAAATCTGTATTTTTGTATCCTTTGGGTAAATACCTAGTAGTGTTGGTAATTAATTCTATGTTCCACTTTTTAAGAAACCGCCATGCTGTTTTCCTGAGACTTACTTCGAAATGCACTAAATGTGCCCTCCACTGTGAGGCTTCTATCCTCAGCTCTCTGCCCATCTCCTAGTTCAAGATCTCTTCTGTGATCAGAGGCACACAGCCCTTGTCAGGTTGTCTTCCAGTCATATGTTCTAAGTGCCCTGAGGGCAGGGACAGGGTCTTCCCCCAAGTCTCACATCCCAGAGCATCGTGTGCTCGTGACTCAGGGTGAGCCAATGACGACATGAATCTGGTGGTTTGACTGACTGGGTGACCAGCTGCCCCCCCCCCCCCCCCCCCCACTGACCAGCTGTCTGTTGACTGATGGGTCAGTGTAGCTTTCTCCCTCTTCTCTCTGCCAAATCACATCCTTTTGCTTTAGGCTAGAAAAGAAATAGTCGTTACCTCTCTACCTGTGAGGTGATTAAGTGTGGGCTCAGGGATCCGAGGCTTACTAGTTAGGTCACTATGGAAAAATTTTTGAAGCTCTCCAGCCTTAGTTCCTTTGTCTGTATAATGGGAGTAATACCGCTACCTACCACAAGTGGCCGCTGTGCAGATCGAACACACGATGTTTAGCACAGTGTGGGGGCCCAGCCTGCCTCCGCAGCCCTGTGGGTCCTGGGGCTACCACGTCCTGGCTGCCAGGAAATGCTGCTGCTCCCTGTACTCTCACCTCTGCTAGTTTCCACGTGTCTCACGGTCCCCTGTCCTCCTGAGCCATGCAGGAACCTGGGACTCACTGTTGCAGCCTTGGAGGGAGGTAGCTAGGGTGAACCTGCTGCGAGACCCTGGCAACACACTTGAGACTCCTGTCAGCCATTACTGCTGTGACCTCAGACACAAGTCGCCTGGGTCAGTTGTCCAAAAGGGTTTAAGAGTCCAAGGGTCAGGGAGCGTCAGCTCAGTCAGGGACCCTGAAGAGCACCCGGATGAACCCGTCGATGTACAGACATGGATGGATGGGCCCCAGAAGGACAGACACATGAGGTGGGAGCCCCTGGTCCCAGGAAGTATTCCTGCTGAGTGACACTTGTCGTTGATCCCCTTCCTGAGTTGGGGGATGGACTGGATTTAGTAAACTCTCCCTTCTGGGTCTGAGACTTCCTGAGCCAAGGCCTCCCGTGCAGCCCTTGTCCCTGCGGATGGCAGCTCATTTCCTTTTTCATTCAATTTGAACACTCCCCATCTGGCATTGCTTTGGAGCAGTTATTATTTGTAATCAACGTCAATTCAACCCTAATGATGTAACCTGAACACATTGTGGGGTGAAGCCTGGACCGCAGCTGCCTCGTAGGGGGACATCCCCAGGTCTGGCTGGCCTTTGACCTCTTCCTACCTCCCTCTGGGCCCATTAGAGGGTAGGGGCTGGTCCTCTGCCCTAATCCCCACCCCGTCTTGAGGACCAGCCTGTCAGATCCACCCCTCTGCCGGGCCCAAACGTGCAACTCTTATCTTTGGAGCCGGACCTGGGACACCCATGCTATCCAGAGAAGCAGGGACAGGGGACTCAGGAGACAGGAGAGGGAGACAAAAGGCTCTGTTGGTCCATTCAGAGGTTGTGGTAAATACGCCCTGGGCAAGCACTTCCTGAGCCATGGGAAGACTCAGCTACCAGAGGGCTGACAGGTTGGAGAAAGGCTCTTACATGAATTTACTAGAACATTTACAGCTTTTCCCCAAGGCCACATGTTGAAGCCATTAAACCCAAAGGAGTGAGGGGCGGGGTGTTTTAAGGCACTGTGCCTGATTGGGGGACAAATGCAGAGGGGATGGGCTGGGAAGTCTGGGTCCCTGAAGTTCCGCTGGAAAGTGGAGCCAAGGCCTCCAACAGGGCGAGGGGCCAGCCTGGCCTCTGGTGGTTGGGACGTAGAGTGACTGATGCCAGCAACGTGTGGTGTCCTGTGGTGGGGTGTCCAGGCCTAGATGGCACACCTGGGTAGAAATTTTGTGCCCTGACTTGGATGAAGTGATCTAATTTCTTGGAGCCTTGCTTTTGCCTCTGCTTGTTGCAGGGAGAGAGGAGGAGCAGTGTGAGGGGGAGGTGTGAGGATGCCCCTGGGAGGCCCTGCCCCTGGGAGCCTTCAGGCCCCCACAAATGCCTCATGGCCACAACCTGTCTCTTCCCTCAGCACCGTCCCCAGGCCCCATCACTCAAAGTATGGATCACGTAATACTAACACAGGGTTCACTGCGGGCCAGTCAGACACGGGCTGCAGAGTCAGAAAGTAGGTTGAGGATCAAAATATTGGCCTGAGAATCTGATTTTTGTAAAAAGAAAAGCCTCAGTTCCTGTTGGATTAGAAATTCTTTTGTTCTCCCTCAGCAGGCCCAGAGCAGCAGAGCCAGAAGTGGGAGTGTTTTTAAAGTCACTTTCTTGCTCAAGATGGCCCAGCAGCTCCCCATTGGCAAGAGGTAGACACTGAAGACCGAGCTGCAATCCACTGTGTGCTGTGCCAAGCAGACACAGCAGAAGCTGCCCTTGGGGCTGACCGTCTAGCCATCACAGTTGGGCTTTTCCCGGCAGGCCCCTCCCCATCCGCATGAGATTCACCAGGGAAGAGGTAGGGCTTGCTAAAATGCAGACTCCTGGGTCCTGCTCTGGGGCCTCCTGGTCAGACTCTTGGGGGCTGGGACCTTTTAAGCACATTCTCCATTGGATTCTTATGTACACCGAAGTGTGAGAACCAGCCCCTCAGGCTGGCCAATCTAGGACTGCCCTTCTGCCTGCAACATGGATTTCCACCCCTCATGCAACCCCACCGACCAAGAAAGAAGAATGAGGGAACTGAGGAATGAGATAAAGTCGTCCCCCTCGCCTGCAAGGGCAGGCTAAGCCATTCATCTTGTCACACCCAATTAGTTCCAGCTGTCCTTAACATTTGCTGATTACATTTGGGTACATTCCCCCCTGCTCTTCTTTTCCTCGTGGCTTCCTCTCTTTAGGAACTCAGAACTTACACATTTTCAGAAGCCTGAACAAAGCCTTGCATGCCACCTCTGTCTAATACCCACATAGGCAGGAATCAGTGGTGATTTTATATCTGCCTGCACGTGGGAGGAAGTGAGAGAAGGCTACAAAGTAACAATGGCTTCAGTGAGATAGACATTGAATTCTTTTCTATTTTAAAGATGTCACTAAGAGGCCATCTGGGGCTTGCAGAGTGGCTTAATGCAATCATCCTGTGTTCAGACTCTTTCAGAATTGCTTCTCCACCAGCTGCATGAGATTCATTATGTACTGTTGGTTTCATGGTCCTAAATGGCTGCTCTAGCTCCAGCCCTTACAGCCATCTTCCAGTTAGTACGAATGATAAAGAGGAGACGAAAGGCACATCTCTTTGCCTTAAAGAATAGTTCCTGGGAGTAGCACACAGACTCTTGCTTTCAGTCCATCAGTTAGTTACACAGCTAAAAAGACATCTGGGAAATGTAGTCCTTATTCTAGGTGGCCATATGTCCAATGAAAAGTCAGACATTGTATGGTTAAGGAAAAAGGGGAAAACATAAAATGGGGGCTTCTAGCATTCTGCAACACCATTGTAGCCTTCCTTAGCCTGGGACGTGTTTGCTATGGTGACCCTTACATTTGAATTGATTTATGAATGCATATACTTGCCTCATATCTAATAAGAATACAATCAGAGAAAATGTGGAAAAGATAGTAAAAAAATGAGATAATTACAAACGTAATGAGACTAAAGCATACCTTTTCAGAGACAGGTATATGTAATTGCCTTGGATTTGGGAATAATGGGGCTTGGGAACCACCTTTAGAATCCGACATCCTCATAAGGGGAGGAGTACTCATAGAACATTCTTTCCCTGGTTAAAAATGACAGGGGTGTCCTCTATTCCTTCTTTATACTCCCGCACTTTGGGTCAATGTGCTATTCCTAACTCTGACTTTCAATCTCACCTCATTATTTATCCCCTTGATTTCCTAGACCCTAGAATCTGCCCTCACGCCCATTTGTTCTGTGCATAGATGGATTTCTCTTCCTGATCAGCTCAGCCCTCTGCTCCAAAACCTCTAGGGTTCCCCAAAGCTTACCAAATATATCCTTACCTTCTTCACCATGCGTGCGCGTGCGCGCACGCACACACACACACACACACACACACACACTCTATTTTCATCAAATGAAACCACTCGCTGTTTCCCTGATTCACCATGTGTCTTGGCTTCTTTGGGCTTCTGCCTAAGCCAGTCACCACTAGCCTTCCATATGAGGCTTTGCCTGGTTCCACTGGCTCCTGCCAGAGAAAAACGTGTCTGGGCTTGCCAAGGGAGGATGAGAGACATGTGGAGCAGGGCCACCTTGCAACTCAGAGACTGGCCGTTGTGAGAAGCCGATCCAGCCTGGATGCCTCAGCGCAGAGCAGGGCCCGCCTGCCCGCAGATCTGTGAGAATCAATGCTTACACGCTTCTTGAGTGCTTCCGTGATTTTGTGACTATTTCTTATGTAATAGTTTTGCAGCAGTTCCTAACTCATCCACCGGACGGTAGACATTCAGTTTGAATACCTGAAGTATTGGTGTGTCTTTCAGAGTACTGGTCCCTTCTCCCTTCGGTGAGGATCAGGTATGGCTATGAACACAGAGACCCATAGAAACAGTGGCTTAAATAAGTTCAGAGTTTATTTCTCTCCCATATGAAGACCAAGAAGCAGGGAGCCCGTGGTGGTGAACCGGCTGGCAAGCCGGAGAAGTCCATGTTGCCAAGAGCTGGATCCAGCTCGCCCAGACGGTCTTAGGTCATGCCTGGGGATTGACAATCGGCTGAGCTTCTGGCCAGGCTGTACCCAGTATGAGGAACGAGCACCATTTCCTAACTTGCCCAGCCAGAAGAAACATCTTTTCGTGTGCCGGCAGAGTATAAGGATGTGTGCTAACTGTTTCATGTGTGTTTTATTTTTTACTTTCATTTTTGAAAAATTTCAAATACACACTGTATTGGTCAGGGTTCTCCAGAGAAACCGAACGAACAGGATAGATAGAGAGCAGGAGATTTATTATAAGGGTTGAGCTCATGTGGTTATGGAGACTCAGATGTCCCACCGTCTGCCCTCTGGAAGCTGGAGACCCAGGAAAGCCACTGGTGAAGTTCTGGTCTAAACCGGAAGGCCTGAGAACCAGGGGAGCCAATGGCATAGGTTCTAAGAACTAGCAGCCCTGATGTCTGAGGATGGGAGAAGCTGGATGTCTCAGCTCAAGCAGGAGAGAAAATTTACCCTCCCTCCCCCTCTGTCTTCTACTGGGGCCCTCTGGGGATTGGAGGATGTCCAACCACACTGGGGAGAGTATCACCTTTACTCTGTGTACCAGATCAAACACTGACCTCTTCCAGAATCACCCTCACAGCCATGCCCAGAAATAGTGTTTCACCAGCTCATGCTGACACACAAAAGTAGAGAGAATAATATAGCGAATTCCCACATGTCTGTCATTCAATTTCAGTAATTATCATCTAAGTGTCCACTTGGTTTCAGCTATACTCCTCCCCTCAGGAGATGTAAGAACCTTCCAGACTTTATAATTTTTAAGTAATCTCTATACCCAACATGGAGCTCGAACTCACAACCCCAAGATCGAGAGTTGCACACTCCACCAACTAAGCCAGTCAGGTGCCCTCCCAAACATCATTTAATATTTTCTGCAAAACATCTAACTATAAGGATGCTTTGTGTAAATATAACAATACCATTATCCCATCTGAAAAAGCCCAATTCCTTAATATCCTAATATCCAATGTCTGCATCGGCCCAATTATTTTATAGCTTATTTGTTCTAATCATGTTGCACGATAGTCTAAATGCTGCATTGGTTGGTGTATTCCCCTTGTCTCTATAGGTCGCCCCTCTGTCTCCTTTTTTCTGCCCTGTAATTCATTTTTTGAAGAAAATGGTTGGTTTGTCCTGTAGCATTTCTGTGATTTAGATTCTGCTCATTGCATCCAATGGTATCTATTATTTTTTATTTTTATTTATTTATTAGGGAGAGAGCAAGTATGAGTGAGGGGCAGGGCATAGGGAAAGGGAGAAGTAGACACCCCACTGAGCAGGGAGCCAGGACCCCGAGTTCATGACCTGAGCCGAAGGCAGACGCTTAACCCGGCTGAGCCACCTGGTCGCCCCCAATGGTAACCTTTTAATATGTTTCTCATTTTCTTGTGTTTCCTATCAATTGGGAATTAAGATCTAGAAGTCTGATTAGGTTCAAGTTCTATTTTCTGGAAAGACAACTTCATAGGGGGCGGACTATTCTTCTATTAGGAGACTTGTCACCTCCCACTGTCTCTCTTTTGGTGACATTAATAGCTATCAATGGCTGTTGCCTGGAACTATTACTTCATTATGATGATATTCTCATTATATCATTTCTTCTTCACTTATTAGCCAAAACTTCTATAGAGGAACTTCCTCTCATCAAATATTTCATTAACCTGAAACAGAGCCCATAGAGGAAAGGCAGATGCATGCTTGATTCTATTTACCAGTTGTTGGTCTGTTGGCCTGTTTTAAATGATTTCCTGGCATCCTTCAAAACAGCTCTATTTTCTATAAAAGCCATCCCATAAACTTCTTGCTTCCATCCCTTTCCCCAGGATGTAGTCATAGGACTTCCCTCACTGCCAGGGGTTCTGGGACCTTCAGCCCTTGACCTGGGCAGCCAGAGGGCTCAGATAATTTCCCTATTACAGTGGAGAAGGGGATCATGGTCCCCAGGTCCTGGTCCGTTTCTTGTTGGCTCACCCAACAAGGGCTGAGGGAAGCTCCTGGCACACCAGTCTGGTCAGGACGTGCTTCTGCAACACATGTGTCCCCAGTCCTGTCCCAACTGCTCCCTCCACGCCATGTCACAGCACAGTGCAGAGCACAGAGCTTTCTCCTGTGGCCTCACTCTTCCTGGGCTGCTGCTATGGCTCCCTTTCCTTCCCTTCCCTCTTCTCCTCCTCCTTCCTCCCTCTATCTCCTCACTTCTCCCCCACTTCCTTCTCTTCCCCCCAACCCCAGCTCCTTCTGCTCCTCCTGTGTTTACTTCTGGGTTTGTTTTGTGCCTCTCATCTTCTCAGCCTGTTGCAAATGGACCTACCCTTTAGGTGCCTCTCAATTCTGCTCTGTCCTGAAGGATTTCTCAAGTACTCAAGCCCACCTTGGCTTCCACCTGACTCACGGTCATCCCTGGTAATGGGCAGCTTCTCTGGGATCCCTCTTTATTTTCTCAAGGGTATGCCCTGACTCCCCAGTGCTCGTTAGTGCCCCGCTGTGCCTCTTTCCTTGGGAGGAGGCTGCATCTAGAACTCCTGCCCTGTTGAGCACAGAAGATGTTGTGACTCCCATCACAGAGGGATATCTACTGAAGTCTGGCTGTTTTGCACAGATTTCCAAAGCTGGAAAACCTGATGCCAGCCTAAGCTGGAGAGGAGTAGAATTTCTGTTGTCTGCCTTGGACAACTGTTCATGTCTATGAGGCTGATGTGCTGGGTTTGCCTCCATTTGTCGAGTAAAGGGCAACGGTGGTCATCACCTAGATCTAATGTTGGGCTCCAGAGGAGTAGTTCTTGAAACAGATGCGTCTGGGCCCCAGAAACATGAAGGTCTGTAGACCCTTTCCTCTGCGGATGGCCCAGGTGGAGGCAAAAGAGAGTGAGGAATCCCAGTGTGGGTCAAGGTCCAAGGTGATGGTGCTGTTTCTATCTTAGTGGGCCATGTTTCTCCAGTTTGGATCGGGAATTACAGATTGACCTTCACCTTCCAGTTTTTAAATATATCTCTCTGCTAAGCCTGCAGACTTGCTCTTGGTCTTGACTTGGCAGGGGCAGAAGCACACATAAAGAGAAAGCCACAACGAATGAAATATTTCTACAAATCTACTTATTCTCAGGAATCTGCATCATTGTACTTCTGTGGACATTAACTAATGGGAAGGAGAGTGGAAAACAGTCATCCTGGCATGATGGAGAAGCAGTGGGAAGTAGCAGCATGCCAGGCTATGTGACAGGAAACAGTCATTCTAACTCAGCCAGGAATGGCAGCACCCTTGTTCATGACCCCAATTCTGAGCTTCTGTTTCCTTATCCATAGGATAAGGAGATGGGCAAACAATAGTCATATTTAATTCTTGGGGATGCCACTAAATTTATGTTTCTAGAATTTTCCATACTCTTTACAGACTCCACAGCTATCTTCTCATTGGATCCTCACAATTCACCTTTGAGGTAGTCTGACAGGGGTCATTATTACTCCCATTACACAGCTGGGTGCATGGTAATGGAATGGTAAATACCATTGGGTAAATACCCAAGGTTTCGTTGGTAATGAAACCCCTCCTCCTAATCCAGAATAGTTCCTTCTCAGCAGGAAGCTCATGCCTGTATGTGAATACTGGTGAACATGGGCATCTGTCATGTTTCGCTGATGTGTAAGAAGGATGTAGTTAGTAGCTGGACTCATGATTTCCCTAGGTTTACAGGGAACTCGTTGATATTTGCTTTTGTTGGATGGATGGTCCATATATGGTACAATTTACACTAAATGCTTTAACTAGGCAATCATAAATAGTAGGAGGAGGGCGAGGGTTAGTGGGCAAGGAGAGATGGACCAATAAAGGGGCAAGAACTTAAGAGCGGAATTGCCGGCACTATTGTATATATTCTGTAAATACTTACTTCACTTGGTCTTCACATTAATCCTATGAGGAAGGTTGCTATCATCACGCCCATTCTACAGATATTGAAACCAAAGCCTGGAGACGTTAAGTAATTTATCCAACCTAGGAAGTGGCAGAACCAGCATGTGAAGCCAGGCAGTCTGGTTTCAGAGTTTACAGTCTAACTACTCTGCTATCAAGGTCAGATTAGGTAGTGATATAAGCATTTGTGAGTATAAAGTCAGATAAGATAGAGAGAGAGAGAATGAATTCCCTACTCAAAGCTAGCAAGGTTGCAGAGAAATTGGCACACCACATATCCCAGTAGTACAGACAGTGAGTTTAATCTTTTCATGAGCAATATATAGCAAGACCCAGACAGTTTCTCCATATTTGTCAGTTTAAGGATGCCACCCCTAAGGGCTCCTGGGGGTCTCAGTTTGTTAAGCAACCTTCTCCTGATTTCTGCTCAGGTCATGACCTGGGGGTCCTGGGATGGAGCCCCGCCTGCTGGGTTCAGCAGGGAGTCTACCTTAGGATTTTCTCTTGTGCCCCTCCCCCGCTTGTGTGCATACTCTCTCCCAAATAAATGAATAAACAAATAAATCTTAAAAAAAAAAACAAAAAGAGTGCCAACCCTAGAAGTTTGTTTTAAGCTTACAGTTCAACCAAAGCAGCAAGCTATAGGCATGAAGCTTATTGTGTGGTCTCTAGTAATGCAGCAAGTGTAATGCCCAAGAATAGAGCATGATTAAGTGATTTTATGGAAACTTCACTTGTTGGAATACTATGAAAACATTTAAAATGAAAATTATGAAGATAGTTGTATAGAAGGATAGGGAAACGCCTCTGGTAAAATGTTCAGATTAAAACACAGAAAAAAAATATGTAGATTTCAATGACAAATCTGGTCTCTATGCATGTTGGCAAAGCCTGAAATAGACCAGGAAAACCTTCTAGTAGTTAGGTGTTTGTTAAGGTCTTCTCATTTTTAAGATCTTTATTAGTGGTGGCATTATGTTTATTTGACAGATCATGAAAGCAGGAAAGAGATGGTGGCAGAAGCTTGTTGAAATGACCCTCGAGAACGGGGCTTAGGTCTGGTGGGAGGTTCCCCCCCCACTTCATCTCTGAGTTCTCTGGGGGCAACCACAGGTGTTTGGGGGCAAGAGGTCTGAGGCTTATGTATGCTTGGGAGGGAGTGAGTGGTGTGCCCTGGGTCTGCCTCATCTCACGTCCACTGTTCTTCATTCTTTGTCTCAGCTTAGAAGTCACTTTTCCGAAGTAAACCCAATTGCCACCCCCACCCCCAAATGGGCTAGCTGCCCCTCCTAGGTGTCCCCTTTCCCAGAGCCCTATGCTAAGCTCCACGTCTGCACCTAGCAGGCTTTCTGGTGATAGCGTTTATAGTGCTGAGGCCCCTCTGTGCCACAAGGGTTGGGATGTTGGGGGGGCCCTGCATGGCCCCCCAATGCCTTGACACAAATACATCACCTATTCAATGAATGATCCTCTTTTGTCTTATCTCTAAAATGGGTGGAGCCTGGGTTGTACTGGGTTCCTTTTAGCTCCACATACTGTGGTTTAACCATCTAATTTTTACCATTTACCGATTTTACCGTTAAATAAAGGAGCCATTGGGTTTTGGAGACAAGTCCCAACGTGGGAAGTGTCCTCCATCCTTCCGCCTGTGGATGGGCTCCCCAGGTGGACTCTGACCTGGGTGTGGACTGTGAGACTGGTCTGGGGTTGTGCTGGGAATTTTCATAGCACGTGGGTTGAGTGTGCATGGACACAGTCTCAGCAGTCCACCTGACAATGCCGCTGTGAGGGGGAAGCCTCTTCCCTTTTGTCGAGCCTGTACCTGACAGGCCAGCCACGGGCCACATGTGACACCGTGACTGTGCCTCCACTGTGAATGCCAGGGAGCCTGCTAGCCCTGATGTCATGCGTGCCCTCCGGGGAGGAAGTGGGCGTGTCAGAGCAGGGTGGAAGGTGACCAAGTGGTCCGGGTTTTCTGGGTGAGTGTGTCATTGTAAGGAATCCACGCACATACTTCAGTGTATGAGTGGATTTCAATTCAGCGAATAATTATTGTGAGCTTTGTGCTCTGCAAAAGCAACAAAGCGTTGCCACGGGCAGGGAGCCTGGGACTGTACATATCTGCATTGTGTGTCCCCTCTGTGTGTCTTTGGGAATGTGTTCTTGGCACGTGTCCTGCCTTAACAAGGCTTTTGGTGTGTGCATGTCTGTGTGTCAGTGCCTGGGTCCTGTGTGCGGCTGCTCGCTCGTTTTCCACCTTCACTTGTGCCCGCAGTCAGGCTCTGCACGTGCGCCAGCCCCCATGCGCACGTCCCCGAGTGACCTGTGCGCGGTGTGCAAGGACCTCCGGGTCGTGTGCACTTGGTGCGCTCGTGCCAATCTCTCCGCACGCACGAACGCACCTCCACATGTCTGGGTGCACGTCCCCCTCGGTGTGTGCACGTTCCGTGCGCATGCCGCCCGGGTGTGTGTGCGGGGCGCTGCACGCGCGCGCTCCGGCCTGCGGGCGGCCAGGGACCCGCGCCAGTCTCCACGCGCCCCGCGGGGCTGACCTCCCCCCCAACCCTCTCCCCGCGCCCGGCCGCGGGCCTAGGCGATTGGCCGCCCGCGCCCTCGCAGCCGTCACCCCTCCCTCCCCCCCGCCCGCCACCCGCGCGCCCGCGGTCCCCGCTGTCCCCCGCGGTTCCGGCGAGGCCGCGCCGCGCTGCGCTCCGCTCCCATTGGCTGCGCGCGCCTTTGTGTGGCGGCAGCTGCGGCCCCAGCGCCTTTGAATGTCGAGAGGGGCCGGGAAGGGAGCCTTTCCATGGGCCATCTGTCTCCCCGCCAGCCGCCGCCCCACCGCCGCCCGCGCCCCGCGCTCCGCCTCCCGCCCCGGCGGCTCCCGCAGCCCCGCCGCCGCCCGCGCCCGCGCCCCGGAGCCGCGCCACAAAGGGCCCGCGCGCAGCCGCCGCCGCCGCCGCCGCCGCCGCCGCCGCGCGAGGAGCCAGGATGGTCCTGGTCCACGTCGGCTATCTCGTGCTTCCAGTGTTTGGCTCTGTGCGAAACAGAGGTATCGCTTTTTCCTTTCGGGGTCCGCTTCGGAGCGTGGATCGGCGCAGGCACCGGGGCGGGGGCGGGCGCCGCGGGCGGCGGGGGGCTTAGGGCACACCCGCGGGGACGCGGGGCGAGCGGTGGCTTCTCCCCTCTCCCTTTTGGGGGACCCCCAGTGTGGGGGTGGCCGCCCTCGTGGGAGCTTTTGTAGTGAAGTTAGGGTTTGGCGAATTTGGGTCCCTCCCAACCCCAGCCCCATTTTTTCTTCTTTGCGGTGGACGCGGTTCTCCCAGATCACAGCCCCTTCCCCTAATACCTAGCCCTGTATGATCGAAAGGAGGAGAGAGATACATGACTGTATGCGTGCGCGCGCGCGTGTGTATGTGTGTGCAAGCGTACTTGGCTTTCTGTTACTTGGTTTTTTTGAGGCATATGTATGTTTTTGTGTTTTTTTGTGTTTGTATGCCTTCATCTTTTGGTTATTGCTACCGCTGGCTGGTTAGCTGGGATCTGGTTATCTGCCCTATCCCGTGCCCCAGCCCCCACCCTCCGGTGGGCACTTGCACGATTTCCCGTCCCGTTCCATTCTTTTCTCCCCTTTAACCCTTTTTTTTTTTTTTTTATGTCGCCCTTTTTCTACACCCCCCCGTTGTCTTTGTATGACAGTTGCATTTATGGATTCAAAATGCTTGGGTGTGTGTGTATGTGAGAACGTGTGTAAGTGTGTGTGCGCCTTGGAGTCAGACGTGCACTGCTGTGCACCCCTGGTCCCGGCCGGAGCGGGGTGCCCGGCCCTCGGGTGTTCCGCTGTGTGCGGATGAAGTGGGAAGCCGCCCCCCACGCCAGGCCTTTGCCCTGGGCAGGCGTTGACAAAGCAGCAGGCCGGCGCCGGCTTTGTTTTTAACTGTGATATATGGGGTGTGTTTGCACGGTCCCCTTCCCCACATCCCCTTTCCCTTACATTCTGCTCCAACAATAGCTTGGTTTCCCCCTCTTCTCCCCACCCCCCCTCCACATTTCTTCCATTTTCTTTTAATCAAAAATTCCCACCTCCCAAAGCGAATTCGAGATGCATTTAGATTCATTTTTTTTTTTTTTTTTCCTTTTTGTATTCTGCCTCTGGACTCACATTTCTCTTCTTGGAAATGTTTCTGCTACCCTCTCCCACTCCAAGTCTGCTTAAATCCCTGCTGGCTAAGGCCCTCCCCCACTCCCCCCTCCCTCCCGCCCAGAATGATGTCTTCCCTTTGCGACCAGGGCTGCTCCACCGAGTCAGAGCAGGGGGTGGGGTCGCGGGGCCAGCGCTGTAGTGCGCCCCAGGGGCCCGATTGGGCAAGCAAATGAAAGCCCAGCCCTCTTTCTTCCAGCCCAGCTGTCCCCAGCCCCACGCCTCTCCCCAGAACCTAAAAGGCAAGGTTGGCCCCCTTAGGCCTGTTTGAACCGCAGTTTTTTTTGTGTTGATGATAGAATGATGACATTCTGCATTTATCAAATCTTTTTTTTTCTTCATTGTGTAGCTCAGTGAATGGTCAACTCGCTGCTGTGTGCGCTGTGACCCTTCTGCCTCCGCATTTAGCTGTATTGTGACACCCCTCTTAACCATCTCCTGTCTCCATCTGAGGAAAGCATTGCTATTTAAGCGGCAGTATCCCTATCTCAGGCCGGCCTAGCGGTGGAGGGGGTGTGGAGGGGGTGTGTGAGGAGTAGGACGGGGGCGGGGGCCGGGTGAGCGCTCCCTGGAAATGCCAGCCCCCTCCCCCAACACACAATTATTATGTCTTCTTACTTGGCATTTCCTCTCAAAACGGGTGTGGAACATTACACTAGGCAGAAATTCAAAAATGATTAAGAAGGATGTTGAGCCTGAAAGTATAATTATCCTGATTAAATCATTATCATCCTCATTAATACCGCGGATCTCTAAATACCATTGCAGGATGCCGATTTTACGGTTTGAAATTCAAATTGCTCCGCTGCCTTTAAATTTTATTTTTGATATGTTCTCCTCCCCCCAAACCCCCCTCTCTCGCCACCCCCCAATAAATTCTGCCCCAGTCAGTCAAAGTTTACTTTCATGGCAAACACGCCCACAGGAAATTCGAGGGTGGAGGGTGAGTTGGGCTGTGGGTAAAATTTAGCACAATGAGATAAGAATTCATGACCTTTCGATAGAGGATACTAATGCTTAACCCAACAAGGTCCTACACCACAATCTTCTTGTAAAACTGTTAGATAGCTTGCCAGCTTAAGTCTGTTCTTTTTAGTTTCCATTGTAGTAGTATAGGATGTAGGCCATTTCAGAATAGATGTAGAGAAATAACCATTTTTGTATCTTCATCTTGTTTAGCTGAGTACATTGCACTGTAAATCCCTGTTAAGTGGATTCCTTTTGCCTTGGCTTGGAGGCTCCGGCACCCCATTTCCCACTTACCTGGGTGACCATCAGCTGGTTTCTTGGCAAGCACCCAGGCATAAGTGAAGAGAGTACATTTAGTCGGAGGCAAAAAATACTAAGTATATACATATATATATATGAAAATCTCTGATGAAATGACAGTTGCCGCTACTCCGTAGCCTCTGAAAATTTGGTGCAGCAAGGTCCCTGGCTGAAGGGGGAGCCACGGCCATGGCATCTTAATTATTTAAGGGTACGATGTCAAGAGCATCTCTGGACATCCGCCCCGGCCCTCAGAACTGCCCCTTTAACAGCTGGCTCCCTTCTGCTGCCTCACCGGCCCGGACCTGCTTGAAAACTGAAACAAAACGACGGCAGTGATGTAAGAATAAGGTCCCTACTTCAAGGGCCCTTCCGAAATAAAGTCCCAAGTGGCTGCCCCAGATTGCCACTTGGCAATCTGAAAAGGAAGAGCCAAAAAAAAAAAAAAAAAAAAAAAAAAAAAAAGAAGAAGAAAGAAAAACGAATCCCCAGCAAAATGGTTTTCCATTAAACAGGGATAGCGTGTTCTGCTGTGCTGAATTACTTCCTGTTCTTATTTTGTGGGTAATTTTTTCTGTATCAAATATCCTTTTGGTTGTGTATCTTTTTCACCTTTTCTTGTACTAAAACTAAAGCATGATCTGTATTTTTTGACATCCCCCAGTTGACAATGTACAGCGCTCGGTTAGAGGTGTCACCCTGCTGAAACGTACTGTGGTCGTGTAGCCCGGGCCATCTGCTCATTGTACGCTGCTTTTGTTCTGTTGCTCCCTCCGAAGCATGGTGGGCCCAGCCTTTTTTTTTTTTTGTATCGTGTGCATGATGACATTGTTACACACAGAATCCACTAATACTAATATACAATCTCTCAATAAAGAACTAGTTTTCCTATATTAACCTAGTGTGCTTTTTCTCTTGCTGTTTTCCCATTTATTGTCGTATCCTGCTGTTTAGATTTCCTCCCCTTGCTTTTCTATCCCCACCTGCCCACCACTCCCACCTCCCATTGTAAGATTCGAGTGAATGCCTTTTTTTTATCACTTTCTTTTATTTTTTTTCCTTTTCCTTTCTTTCCTTTTTCTTGTCTTCTTTTCTTTTCTTTTTTTTCTTCCTTTCCTTTTTTTTTTCTTTCTTTCTTTCTTTCTTTCTTTTTTTTTTTTTTGGTGGTACAGATATGGTGACTTTAATACCAACTAGTCCATATCTTTTTACAGTAGACATCTGGGGCCCTGGGGAAGGTCAGTTGCCCTGCCACACCGAAACAGCTCAGCTGTGTAGAGACAACCGCTATCTTTGGTCACCTGTGCAGCCTGCGCATTTCACCATAGTTTCAAAGTTACAGGGCTCTCAGCTTGTGATGCTGGGGAAGAGGTGGGGATGTGACACTTAGGTTGAGAAAAGGGATACTGTTCTTAACTAGCAATCTGTAGCATTTCAGACTCGCCTGCAAAACCCATTTTTAGTTGTGTTTTAACTTTTCCTTTTACTGTCTCATTGATTTACTGTCCTTACAAATCATGCCAGGGGTAACATGTTACATGTAGTTGAAGCCATGGTCTAGAATTTTAAAGCATCTTCTTCTATGTGCCTCTTTAAGTTCTTGGGACCTGCAGTGTAAGTTTTGCATTGAGATCCTGCATAAGGAAGATGTTGGGAACAACCAACTCAGACCACCCCCACATTTATCCCAGGGTCAGCAGCCTGACCTGTTACCGTAGAAATAAGAGGGTCTGTGTCCTCTGTAGGCTGTAAGCCAGTCAAAGCTGATTATAGCCTAGTTCCCGGACAGCTGCCTCATCTGTGGTCCTAGTGCCTCACTTGAGAAAGAAAGCCAGATCTCTGCCATTGTCTGTGTGTGTGTGCGTGTGTGCGTGTGTGTGTGTGTGTGTGTGTGTGTGTGTGTGTAGGAGGTGGGGTGGGGATCAGGAGGGAAGTCGGGACCTACCCCCAAATTAAATTGGAAGAAGAGCCCTTAACGTGTATCTGTTTTCCATAATTACATTTGAAAAGTCAGTGGAGAGGTATTTTTTCCCCCAGAGTGGAACCCAAATTCAAGCATTTGTCAATTACACCTATTCAGTTTCAGCCCAGAACAAGTCTTGCTAAATGAGGCATTTTAGACACGGGGGAGCGGGTTGATTAAAGAAATTCATGATTCCCCCAAAGGGTCATCATTTTGGAGCTGCTCTTCCTTGGGCCCTACCTCCTCCTCCCTCCCTGGGGCTGTGTCCCAGGGTCCCTCTGCCCCTCTTCTGGCATTGCTTCTCCACATAGGTGCACCCTGCCTGGCCAGTGCTGCCTTGCCTTCTTTGTGGCTTGGTAGGACTCTCCTCTCCTCCCATTACTGCCCTTTCTGCTCTGGCCCTTTGTTCTGGTGCTCTCCCCAGCCTGGGTGGGAGAGCTGAGCTGATTTACTGTGACACATGGACACACATGGACGTTCCCAGAGGAGGCTCCTGCTGTCGTTGGTGCGAGAAGAGCTCTGCAGGCCTTCAAGGATTTTTTGTTTTTGTTGTTTGCTTCTCCTCCTCCTCCTCCTTCTTCTTTTATTTCGATTGACATGAAACTTTTAATTTGGTTCCTATTTGTGAAAGCAAAAGCAACCATTCTCCCTCTCATCCTCAGCAGTGGTAAAACTACCCTCCAAATCAGGTGATGACCCTCGTTTTTGTCCTAGAGAGCAGTGGCTTTTATTACATTGATGTTAACCGGCTCTAAGATTCTCTTTTTCTCGATTAGTGTGATGTATGTCAGAATTGCAAGGATGGGCTCGTAACCTAGTAATAATATAGAAAGCTAGTGGGGTTAATGGGAAGTCCTGTTTCAGCAATTTATCAAATCATGCTCTATTTTCACCCCGATTGTCAGAAGAAACACATTCAGATGAAGAAGCCCTTTCCCCCTTGACTGGATGATACAATCGTTACAAAGCCATTGTACTTTGTGTCTACTCTCTCAACCATCTGACACATATCCGTTTTAATAACTTTTGACTCCAGGATTTTGGAAAAGCCATCTGTTACTTAGATCCTACACCACAGACCTTGTAGCGAGATGAAGCACAGCTCTCGTTTGCCAGTCATCTTTTCAAACAAAAGGACTCTTGAAACTAGCAGCAGATAAGGGCCACTTAAATGATGAGTTTTCTGAAATAATAGTTATCAGTTATCCAGAAACCAGCCAAGATTAGGGGGAAAGACCATCAAAGGCCTCAGTGCTCTAAGAGGCAGGTGACACAGAGTGGGTCACCTCTCTTTGTCTTACAGTTTGCTCACCTCCTGCCCCAGCCTTGCCCCCCCACCATCCTTCCCATCTTTAAATAAACAGCCCCAAGGCATCCCCCTGAACAGCGTACTGGTTTCCTTCCCTAGGAAAGCAACAAGTCCCTGTGGATCCAGGTGCATTGTGAGGTCCCTTCCCTGGCCAGGAGTCTCAGGCCCCTGGACTCCCTGTCAGGGTGTGACTCTGGACCTCAGTCCTACTTGACTACTGTTTGCATAAATGTGCAAGACATTTGTGCCTTAGTTTTTCTGTGGGTCTAAATAGCTCTTTAAAAATTCCTGGCTAAATGTAGTATGTATGGGAATCAGTATTTATTAGCTTCCATTATGGCTTAGCCACAGAGGAGCTGATCTATTTCCAGGAGAGTTGGGGGAGAAGGGTGGGGAGGGCTTGCCTTGCAGAGGCACTGAGGATTTTCTGGATGACTTAAGAACTAAAGGCAGACCTCTGTAACCCTGTAGTGGAACCCACTCGCAATGCCTGGGACTTCGTGTGCTCAGTCATTTGTCCATTCGCTCACTCACTTGTTTGTTCGTGTGGTTAATGGGTGTTTAACTGAGTACCTCCTTGGGGATCAGTTAGGGGGGATACAAAAGGATCGGGGTGCCTGCCCTCCCAAGGGCGGCTTATGCTGAGGCTGGGAGATAAATGCTTCGGAAACTGGATGCTAAGATGTTTTATGCCAAAGCACTGAAACAGACAGCAGAACATCCGCACCAGGTGAGGGGGAGAGAGCCTAGGGCCATCCAGGGGTTAAGTCCCAGCCCCATCTTGGCCTTGAAGGGTGAACTTAGACCACTGTCTGAGCATCACCTGAATAGTGACCATCCTGATACCTGATAGGGTGTGTCTAGACTATTCAAAGGCACTTGGTGGATAGCAGGTGCCTAGGGCCTGCGAGGGGGCTGGCCTGTGAAGTGGCTGCCCTCCGTCCCCCATAACTGTAGGAATTGAATCGTGAGGGATCAGATAAAGTCTCAGAGATGACCTTGCTGAGGAGGTGGGGTTAAGATGAGCCACAAAGGGTAGTGTGCTTCAGCAGGGAGGAGGAGGGAGAAGGGCTCTAGGTGGGGGTGGGGAAGGAGTGAGACTTTGGCTAAGGCCAAGGGGCTCCGCTGATGTGGTGAGGGTAGGAAGTGCCTACAGGGGGGGCTGTGTATGTGCGGGGTGTGTGTGTGTGTGTGTGTGTGTGTGTGTTCGTAGGGGTATGTGTGCCTTGTGTGGCCTCAGGAGGCACCGGGACCAAAGTCTGTCTTTGAATGGTTCTCTCCAAAGCATAGCTCTAGGAGTTAAGCAGCACGAGGTCTGGAGAATGTGAGAGAAAGGGCCGGAAGATACTTGGAAGCCAGTTTTGGAAGGCCTTGAGAAGCTCTGGGAGAGTTTGAACTTGTCCCTTTAGCCATCGGGAGCTCTCTGGGGAGAGTGGGATTTCAACAGCTCATAGTAGCGCTGATGACAGAGTGGGGAGCTTAGGGGCTCAGGCTAGGGAGGAGGCCACGACATGCTTCCAGAGGTGATGGAAGCCTACATCAGAGATCTGGGTGATGGCAAGGGCCATTCTCATAAGGGGCCTTACCATAAGAAGTGAGCAGAACCAAGTCTGGCGGAGAGGCTGAAGGGCAGGGAGGTCTCAGGGTGTGGGGGAGTGTGTAAGACCATGGAAACAAGCCGGGAAGATGGGAGCACCAGTCAGTCTCAGGGAGAGATGAGCTCAGTGAGTTTGAGACGCCAAGAGTGACAGAAGGAAGGGGACCATGGCCCTGTCTTGGGATTAAAGACTTCTAGTAAGTACCTGGTGGGGTTAGGAAATTCACTCCAGGAAAAATTCTTCATGTTTCCATGACAACTCCTCAAAAACCTCTCTCTCCAGTCTTGGAAACCCCTTATCCGGTTGTACACACGCCGTCTTTAGTCAGGAGGCTGTTCTCTCCGTAGCCTCTCTTGTGATGTGGACATCCTGGGTTCTTTGCCCCGCTGTGCCCCGATATCTCAGTCTGAATGGTTTTCACCCAGTCTCACCCTTCTAGAGAAGACAGACTCCAAGGCAGGCAAGTGTTAGGTTCACGGCCTCATGGGTTTGCAGAAAAGGTTGGCCCTGCGCATGTGAGGGAGAGGAGCTTGGGCACTCAACAACTTCCATCTAGGTTCCATCATGGAAGGACTAGAATGACTTTTGGAAGATTTAGAAAATAGACCAAAGGGGGAGAAAATAAATCTCTGAGGTGTCCCCCTGTCTGAGATCATGCCAGTGAAGTTCCTCCCACATTTCTGCGCATACATGTGTATATTTTTCATCAAGCTGCAAACACAGTAATGTCCAACCCTATAGTCTCCTTTTTTTTTTTTTTTAAATGTAACGTGTCACAGCCTTTCAATGCCTCCCTGTGTTGTTTTGACAAGCATCCCTGTTACTGGCTGCACTGTATTCCCCGTGAGCCGTGGCTAGGCGCCAGGGCTCAGTGGCATGGAAGGCATTCCCGTAGCCCTGGGTTACAGGGGTGCTGGGGGCCACCAGAGAGGAGAGGTCTGGGGCTGGAGCTGACAGCTCTGAAGTCTTTTTGCCCCCCTCAGCCCCTCCCATCAATAGGTCCGAACAGCTGGAGGGGAGGGGAGGGCAGGTCAGAAGGGCCTTGGGGAAGGAAGAAGGTTTGCAGAAACTATTGAGAGCTGGGTGCTGGTCTTTGTTCTGCCATAGACTTCTGTGATCTTGGGCAGGTCAATGTCCTCCCCTGGGTCTCAGTTGGCCCACCAGTCAAGTGGGGAGGTTAGACCCATGGTGTCTGTCTTACAGGACTTGTCCCATGAAGTGATGGGTAGGAAACAGAGCGAGAAGCCTGCTTAAGGCAACGGTAGCAATAGTGAGTGGCATTTCTCAGAAAGGCCATGTGGCGGGCATGCTGGGTGGGGTGGGAACAGCTGGGGCTCACAGTCCTGCCCTGCCCCGGTGACTGGCCACCAGCTCTGCGCACTCACTTGCTATCTGCCAAGGGAGCTGACGGCCTCATGGCCCCTTCCTGCTTGAAAACACTGGGTTTTCCCCTAGATGAGAGGCACCTTCCATTGCCTCTTTGACTTTCCACAGGGGCAGCAGCCGTGCGCTCTTTAACGCCCAGGAGCAACTCTGGGCAGCAGGTCGTACTGTGGGAGGGCAGGGAGTCTGGCCTGGCCCAGGGCCTGAGCTCAGGGGGCGCCTGCTCTGCTGCCTGGGTTTGCCCTCCAAGTGAGAAGTTCCCCTTGTTCCCTACTGCATCCTTTCCCTGGAACATCCCCCGGGGTGTGCCAGCCCGGACAGGGGGACTGGTGCTCTGGGAAGCCACCCATCAATTGGCCTGTCCCATCAGGGCTCAGCCACTGCGCCAGGTAGCGGGGTGCAGCTAGGAGAGGAAGCCTGACTGCTGACTCAGCACCGGCCTGCCACGTGGAGAGGGGGTGGAGGAGCCCTCCGCTGGGAGGAAGTGAGAATTCGGCCAACACCTGTCTCAAGGAAGGGCAGGAAGCTTTGCAACAGCTGCTGCTCCCAGTCTGGGGCTGGGAGTGGGAGGGAAGCATGTGCGGGTGGGGTGGAGGCAGGGGAGGCGCTCTCCAGTGTCCTCCTCCCCCCCACAGCCAGCTTTGCTGGCGCTCTGCTCCCCCAGAAGCCAAGTCCTCCATGCTTCCTCTCCTGTCTCCTGGGACCACCTCTCCTACAGCAATTCTCCTGCTCCTGAACTCTGTGATGGTAATGAATTCATGCCCTCTCCCCCGCCGACCCCCTGCCCTCAGGGTTGGAGATACCAGGAGTCTTCCTTAAGCCAAAGGATGGTCCTCCCCATAAGGCCCTCAGCCTCCAGGATATTCCCTGGAGGTGGAGAGGGAACCGACTGGCCAGGAAAGGGCCCTGCTGAGCAGAGTTGAGAAATCTGGCTCTAGGGAAGGTGAGACATGACAGGGAGAACATCGGGGTGCACAGACCTTTCTTCAAGGCTTCCCGCACTGCCAGTCACCCTTGGCTCAGCAGCCTGTGTGTCCAACTTGGTGCTGAGGTAGCCGGACAGAACCTTGGCCTCAATTTAGTCAGAGCTCACCAGAGCTCCTCCTGAGCCCCGGGTTAGGTGGCCTGTGGCCCTGGCCTCCCCTTTGGCAGGCCCATGTCTCTCCAGACGTAGGTAGAAGTCAGACCTAAAGAGGGAGCTCGGTCCGCTGCTCTGGAGGGAAGCTGGGCCTGGGAGGCGGCACCTGCTGGACTTTCTTCAGCTGAAGGGATGGATGCTGAGGCTGCCCCCCTCCGCCTGGGAGGCCAGGCTGGAGCCAGGCCAAGAGGGGAGGGCAGCAAGAGGCTGTGGGAGGGAGCTTGGGCCCTGCCAGAGCCAGAGGAGCCGAGAGCCTTCTCCCTGCCAGGAGGAGTGGGCTTGCGAGAAGGGGGAGGGGGAGAGAGGTCACAGGTGGTGAAGGGAAAAACAGCCAGGCGGCCCTCCCTGGCCAGGTGAGCTGGGAGTGTGATGGAGAAGGTGGGGGAGGAGCCCAGACAGGAACCTGGGGGGCATTTTCCCATTCTGTCCTCACCACATCCTGAAGGGTCCAAGCTTCCCCCGGGAGACAGGCGGAGGAGAGGAGCGTGGAGGGTGGGAAGACGGAGGAAGACGTTAGAGACATGCCCTGTTGTCACTGTCCCCACTCCTCAGCAGGGGCTGCGCATCCTGAGTACACACCAAGCCTGTGTCCGTACCTGCACAGTCCTTCCTTGGGCTCACCATGACGGGGTGGGCCTGGCCTGCCCTCTGGGAGTATCCCTGACTCCTGGCAAAAAGGGCCTTGCCTTGCCCCAGCGTAAACATAGCGTGATTTCCAGCTTTACTGCTAGATCTGGGGGAAAAGGGGGTTTTATATTAGACTAGACAAAGAACTCTTAAGTCACCAGTTACAAACGTTAAATGAACTTTTGAGTGAAAATGTAGGACTCTGATGACGTGTTTCATGCGAGCAGGCCATATTGTACCCCCGTGCTTGGGGGCGGGTTGTTTCATACTCCTCTGTCATTCGGGTGCTGCCCTGGAAGATAGGAAGCATGCCTGGTGAGGCAAGATCTCTTCACAGAGCTGGAAACCCAAGCCAGTCCAGTGGCTAGAGTTGCAAAGCCAGCTCCCGAGCACCGCAGTCAGGATTGGGACCTGGGTCTCTTGACTCTGAGGGGCCAGTGGTCTCTTCTTGGGTCTTAACTCAAGTCTAGTGGGAAGTGGCCCGAGCTCTAGCAGCTCCAACAGGGGTGGTTGAGGAATGCTTTGTGCTTCAACTGGACCCAGTTGAAGGCACAACTGGGTGAGGCTGAAGACCGTGTGGAGTTTGACTGGGTGGAGAAAAGCATGGTATTTCAATATGGCTGCCAATCTGCCATATTGTTTCCCTTGCCTGGAGAGCCAGGACTGGGAGCAAGGGTCCAAGTGGGGAGGTGGACATGAATCCCATGAGGAAGCATGTGAGGGAGGCTTTACTGTGGCGGATACCCAGCCGGGCTCCCCTCAGGACTCTAAAAGACTCTCACTGTTCCTGTAGTAAATTGTACACAGCGGCTCACCCTTCTCTCAGGTTTTCAGTTCAGGGTTTCAGTTACCCACTGTCAACTAGAGTCCAGAAACAGATGATCCTCCCTCTGGCGTACGGTCAGAAGGTCAGTGACAGCCTAACCCTACATCTTAGGGCCCTGTGTCCTTCACCTCACTTCCTGTCCTCACGCAGGCCTGGTACCACCTCACATCATCACAGGAAGAAGGGTGAGT
Organism: Mustela nigripes; assembly: GCF_022355385.1. Classification (NCBI taxonomy): domain Eukaryota; kingdom Metazoa; phylum Chordata; class Mammalia; order Carnivora; family Mustelidae; genus Mustela; species Mustela nigripes. The sequence continues at coordinate 64,620,039 of NC_081564.1, forward strand.
ACAGCACAGTGAGATATTTTGAGAAATAGACCACATTCGCGTAACTTTTATTAGAGTGCATTAGTACCAGTGTTGTAATTTATTATTAGCTATTGTTAATGTCTTACTCTGCTTTATTTATAAATTCAGTTTATTCCAGGTATGTGTGTGTCGGAAAAAAACACAGTTATATATAGGGCTTGGTGCTATCTGTGGTTTCAGACATCGACTGGGGGTCTTGGAACATATTTCCTGCAGATAAGGGGGAGTTAGAGTAGAGCATGAAATTTGCTGTTTGAACCATTGTAAACCAAACAATTCATGGACGCTGAGTATATTCACAACACTGTGTCACTATCACCACTTTTTCCTTTGAAAACTTTTTCATCGCCCCAAACAGAGGTCTGCCTTGACTTTGAGACCTGCTCCTGAGCAGGACAAGCCTCTGCTGGCTGGTCCTTGAGGACAACCGGGGACAGTAAGTGGTAGCAAGAAGTGCACAGATGTCGACATCCAGAAATCCCGGGTTCAGTTCTGGCTTAGCCAGGTGACTCTGGGCCTTCCCGAGCCTCATCCCTTCATCATGACAACTGGAGATGATGGTGGTGGGTGTCGGCACAGCGGGGAGGTGAGGGGAGACGTACAGATGAAGTACAAGGCACCTGGAACCCGGTGCTTAGTCGGCAGTGGTGGTTCCCAGCTCCCCCGGTTCCCTCTGAACACACACTCTGTTTGTTCGGGCCTGGAACCCTGGAACAGTCTAGGGGGTCCTAAGGGCCAGGCAAGAGAGGGCCAGGCATGTTTCAGCATCACTATGGAAGCAGTTAATGAGAACTGAGATGGGCACTCAAAGCACCCAAAGCCAGAGAGCTTTGGCTCCTGGCCTCGCTGGGGAGACCCCCGAGCACACCTGAAGTGGGTGGAGAAGGCAGACTGGGCTCCACGGAGGGCCAAGCTGATGGTCATGCTGGCTAGAGAGCATGGCCCAGCCTGGAGGCAACTGGTCAGGGCTGGCACACAGGATGGGGAGAGGTCACGGAGGCCTGAAAAAACCAGGAGTGTCTCCCGGAAGAGGCAGACCTGGAGCTTCTCCCCAGGAGGGAGATGGGAACTCTGCGGCCTGGGGGAGCCATCAGGTCGGCCTGCCTTCCCTCCCCCACGTGCCCCCCAACACAAACCCCGATCTGATCCAAGAGGTGAAGGTTCAGACCCCTGTGCCTGCCACCCCCGTCTGTTTTTTTTTTTTTTTTTCTTTTCTGGACCACTGGGTTCTCTCATTTCACTGTCATGCCACCCATTCCGGTCCCTTCCTCCCTGCCATCTCCCCTGGCCCTGGCCATTTCCCTGGCAATTCTCTGCCTCCTCTCCCACCCCCGTCTGGCTGGGCTGCCCGAGGGCCTCAGTGGGTGCACATGCCATCCCTTGGATGCACCTGCAGAGGGTGAGGCCACCTGAGCAGAGCTGGGGGCTTTGTGGCCCCTTCTGAAGTGGGCAGCCCATTCAGGGCACTCGTTCTGTTCTCTGCAGAATGGCGTGCTCGTCCGACCCGCTGGGCTGAGTGAGAATGGAATGAGGGGGATGGATGGTGTCCACCCTGACGCCCGGCGCGGAGCATGGGGCTACTCTTGTCATATGTGGCTGTCTCCTAGGAAGTTGTCACATGCAGAACCCTCTGCCTGCTTTTAGAAGGCACTTTGAATTTGGTAAGGGGAACAAAGGGGAGGAGGAAAAACTTCTTTGAGCCAAAGTGTTCTCATCTGTAAAATGGGGACAGTTCTGATCACCCTCCCTGCCCCTGCAGTGGCCCCCAACAGGGTTACAATGATGGTGGGTTTGTTCAGCTCCTCTGACAGCTGTGCATGGAGCATGTGCCCTGGGCACTGGAGACACACACAAGAGCAGAGACAACAAAAGCACCAGCAAATGCTCCCATAGCACTTACCTGTGCCAGCCACTTTCCTGAGCTCCTTTCCTACCCGAAACAGACCCAGTATGCAGGAAGGTCCCAGGGGGTACTGGGCGCTCTCTCTGCCTGGGGGAGGTGACCCCGAGCTGAGTCTTAAGGGGTGCCTACAGTCGCCCAGGAGAAGGGGTGGGGGCAGCAGGGTGGGCTGAGGAGCAGAGAGCCACCCGCCCCACAGGTCTGGGAATGAGGACCACGTCCTGTGGGGGGGAGCTGGGCTTTGTCACTCCTGGGTGTTAGCATAGCAGTGTTGCCCGTGAATCAGCATGGAGGCTGTCTGGCTGGATTTCATTGGGAAGGAGGGGTACCCACTCTCCGCAGAGGAGTATGTCCTGAGCTTAGGGCTGAGGGCGAGCCCAGGGCTCTGCCCTTGAAGGCCTAGGAAACATGGTTGACAGCCCTCTCCCCGGGAAACCATGAGGGGGCAGAATAGCTCCCCCACCTTCTGGCCTGCTGGGAGGGCAGGAGGGGTTCAGAGGAGGGCAAGGTGAGGGGGATGTGGTGAGTGTGGCGGGGGGCTGGAGCCCACCTTTGCAGTAGGGCCTGGGCTCGTGGTTGCCACACTATCCACCCAGACCCTGGAACCCCCTGAGCTGTTCAGAAGAGTCCATGTTCCACCAATGAGCAAACTACTCAGCGTGTCACCCCTGTGGTGGGGAGCACCAGTGCATGTGAGCCTGCTGAAGGCATTGTTCAGGAGCCCTTTGGTTCTGCCTCCGGAGGATGTCCCCACGCTCCGTGACCGCGGACCTCTGTGTGTATGCACGTGCGAGTCCTAAAACGGCCCTTGAACTTGGTGCATGGAGACTGTTTGGGAGATGCCGGCCCGGGCATTGAGGTCATGGAGCTCAAGGCTGGCCCCCAGCAACTCCTTATACAGAAGGGAAATGGCGGCTAAGAAAGGTCGTGGAAGGTGGCCCATCGCCGGTGACTGCCCATCTCGAAGTCCTTCCCCGGCCCCGAGGCTTCCTCATAGGAGGGCTGTCTTTATCTGCCGAAGAGATCTCTGAGACTCTGAGATCAGGAGGTCAGGGGTGAGCTGGTTACTCCCTCCAGTGACACCCTTGCAGGCCAGCCCTGGGGTCAGCTCTGCCAGTGGCCAGGGAGTGGAGGGGACCCTGGAGGGACTGGCCTTTCACCAAAGCCTTACTCTCCCTAAGACTTCCCTCCTAACTTTTTGTATTTATGACCTTGTGCCAATGCCGCAGGGTGGGCTTTCTCCCTGCCCGGCTGTGAGCCCCCTTGCCCCTTGGCCGTCAGCTGCGTTTGACACACGATCCACATCACACTTGCTGTTCACATAATAGTGCCTCCAGATGCTCAAACCCAGCACACTCGGCCCCCGCACGGTCCCCGCGTAATGCACAATCCCTACACCCTTAGGACACAGCAGACACACTCAGTCACACTCACTAACGTCCGTACTGGATCAGAACGTATAGTACCCCCACCCCCATAGATGTAAATAAATGCACACATAACCACGAGCGCACCCCCCCCGCATAGGTATACCCGTGACACCTGCTCGCATTCTCTGACAAAAGGCAAACTTGAATGTCTCCAGATGGGACCTCTTCTCCTTCCTGTTCCTGACACGCCACCTGGGCCCGAGAAGGCCCTCATCCCACTGTCACTGAGTTCGCACAGTTAATAGTCCAAAAAAGGAGGTGGAGACCTTCAGTCGGGATAAAGCCACAAGTCCTGGGTGTCTCCATATGCCCTGGTCAGTCTGGCCAAGTTAAGGGACCCAGACCTGCCTCAGAGCTGGGCCTTGCGACACCTAGTTGTCCCCATCCTCGGGGCTCTGCTTTCTCCACGGGGCATTGCTGAGGCCCAGGAGGGGCTGTGTCTGTGTGGGCTAATGCGGGAGGCACAGCTGAATTGATGCGTTGTCCACTATAGCCACCTGGTGATGGATAAAGCAAACCTCAAGAGCCCCTTTTGGATGTCAAGTGGCCTGGAGGGCTTCCTGGAGGAGGCGGGGCTCGAGCTGGGATGAAGGCTGAGGACCATGCCATCAGGAAGCAAGGGGTGGGGGACAGGGAGGTGGGAAGGCCACGTGAAGAGCATGGAGAAGAGTGAGCTTGGCTGGCAGAGAACCCAGAGAACCCCAGGGGCGATTATGGGAACAGTTTGAGCAGAGTTGGGAGAAGAAGCAATGAGGCCAGGAAGTGGCCAGTAGCCCTACTCTGCTGAGGTTACCTCCTGCCGCTCCGGGAAGACCCTTCATTTAGTGCTCAGTTTCCGCATCCCAGTGGCTGGGGGAATTAAAGAGACCATGCAGTATTAATGTTACTGCCTTGTTTTATGAAGTGTCCTAACAAGCCGGGAAGCCAGGCATACTCAGCCTTATTTACAACTGCTATTATTTCTCTGACATGGAGATTAATTTGATGATAGCTGTTTATAAGCTCTTCTATCATCAGATGGGCCCGTTACCTGGGAGGAGAGGAAGGCTGGATTTAATTTGTGAACAGTGCGCTGGGTTTTCCTGCTCCGAAGTGTGTGTGGGAGTCACAGTCATAAATCATGGAAGGCAACAGCAGCGCTGAGACCGGAGGCCCGGGAGCTCCCCGAGCTGGCGCTGTGTGGGTGAGGGATGTCCCGGGAGGGCCCGTCTGCAGGCCCAGGGAGCAAGGTGGGGAAGCACGACCACTTGTGTAGGGAGAGAGACACTGGAGAGGAGGGCCGGGGGTTCACCCAGCCAAGGAGCTTCAAACTCATCTATGCCAAGTAAGAATCACCTCGGAGCTTATAAAAATGCAGATTCCCCCAGCCAGGGGGTAGGGCTTGGGAATGCCAGAGTCTGGAATGTACACTCTTGCCTAGATGAGTATTGGTCTGTGGGTCAGCCAAGGTGGTTCCCTCCAGGTTCCCCCTGCTCCAAGCAAAGGCTTTCCTTCCCTGGCTTTCTGGAGAGAAAAGGACAGGAGAAAGTCTGGCAAAGAACGAGGTTGGGTCTTGAGCAAAATGGAAAAGTTTGCAAAGGCTGTCTCTCTGCACCTCTGGGACCCGCCAGCATTGTGAGACCCTCCTGCCGAGTAGGAGAGAGGCATTAGTTCGCGAATGCTGTCCCTCGGAGGGCTGCATGGGCTTTACCTCTCAGGCATCTTACGTGGATCTGTGGGTTATCTTTTATTAAAGCCAAGTGAAAGATAAGAAAACCGAGGTGTTGCAAGAAGTGGTTTTAGATTTCATGGCCTAGAAACAGAGGCCTGGGTTTAAATGCGGCTTGGATATGGCTGTCCTTTCTATGACCTGGGGCAGTATTCCCAACCTGGAGGCAGGCTGGAGGCACACGGACACCGCAGAGAGTAAGGCTACTGCGTATGTTGGGAGGGATCTGTAAGAACTCGAGGTGCTCAAGGAGCCCTCATGCTCCATGGACCTAAGCAGCATTCCTCCAAGGGCTGGCTCTAATTTTGTGGGGCGGCGGGGGTGGGTGTGGAGCGGGTACTCTGGAACAGAATACAATATAGATCTTTCTCCACTGGTAGCCTGGGAGACCCTGTCACTGCAGGTCAGTGGGGGAGCTGTGTTGTGGAGGACGAGAGCCTATCTGACTCACACAAGGAACCCTCATCTTGCTCTGATGGGTGGCAGGGGCCCATGGGCGGTGACCTTGCCCCTTGCCTTTCCCCTTGCATTTCGTGGGCCTGTCCCAGGATGGTTGCTTTATGGCCTCTGCCTCCCAGGCCTGGGCCTTCCCTTCTCCACCATCGGCTCTTGGCAGCTTTTGCAGGGTTCTGCTGGGGAGACTTCTGAGCCAAACACCCTCATTTCTTTGGGCCAAACTCCCTCATTTCCTTCTCCTCGGGGGCTGTAGGCCCCATCCAGGACACTTGCTTTGATGAACTCATAAAAGCTCACAAAATGGGAAGGAAACCAGCATGGACTCCATCGGAAGCCCTCCCCTAGTCGAGAATCCACACTTGTGTTAATGCAGTCTACATTTGTATTAGCTGTTCTGAGCACACAACTCCCTTTTATGGAGCTTAGTTCAGGTGGACCAGAACTCTCAAATCTGCCAGCACCTGCTATGGAGACATTTCTGTCTTAGCCGAGTGGAGCTGGTTTATTCGCTAGGGTGTAAGTTTGGCTCTGGAGGCAGCGATGCAAAATAAAGGGGGTTTAAAGGAGGTAGCAACTCTCTAGAACAGCCTGGAGTTAGTGGTCCTGGGCAGGCATGGTCTGTGGGTACTCTATGTCAAGCATCAGTTACCTTCTCTCTTGTTGCTCCACCCCTCCCTAGGGTGTGGCCCTTTTCTGCATGGTCCAGGATGGTTCACCCCCACGGCCACTTTCCAAGCAGTGGGATGGAGGAAAAAAGGGGACACATTAGGCCAGGCTGCCCAGCACCCACTCTCATCCCATTGGCCAGAACAGACCCACATGACCATGTGTGGCTGCAAAGGAGGCTGGGAAATGTAGTCTTCATTCTGGAAGGCCATGTGCCAGCAAATTTGGGGCATTCTGTTACCAAAGAAGGAGAGAATAGATGTTGGGAGATAAGTTGCCTTTGCCTCAGTTGGTTCTTAGACCCGTACATTAGGCCTTGCTGTGATCCTCATTAAAGATTGTCCTGTGTGTGCACTTCTCTACTGAGTGTGGTGGGTGAGCTAGCACGCCCCCCACCTTGGCTTCATAGAGCCTCAAGGTGGGAAGGGAGAAGACACCCTCCACGCTGGCATCAAACCCCTGTGCCATATTGATGGGATGTATTCATTCATTTAATGACAGATTCTTGTGGTCCTGGTGACTAGCTCTCATTTTGTCTCTTGTCCACAAGAATGTAGTGAGGTGTTAGAGCAGAGGCTGAGATAGTGACTGGAAGTGCCCAGCCCAGGGGGTGGTGTATAGTAGACCCTCAGCAAGCGCTGTGCATCCTTGGGCAAGGTACTTAACCTCTCTGTGCTTCAATTTTCTCATCTGAGAAATGGCAGTGTAATCATGGCCGGCCCCTGGGGTTGTTGGGAGATTCAGTGAGAGCCCGCAGGCAGCACTGAGCTGTGGCAGGGGCAAGGCATGGTGACTGCCCCAGAGGCAGGCTGGCCTGGGGGTCAAGAGCACCGCCTCCACATCAGGCTGCTGGAGAAACTCAGTGAGAGACAGGAGATCCCTAGAGCTTTCTGCACAGGTGCCTGGTAAATAGTAGGTACTTGGTGCATGCCAGCTTGCTCCCTAGGCCTCAGCCCACTGTCCCTGGTAGGGGCTGTCACATACCCATCCCTAAATCCCTCCCCATCCCTAGGCAGGTGGTTGGGGGGGGGGGACATGGGGAAGGACTCTGAGAATCAGAGTGGAGGTGATGGGGCCTAGGAGCTGCTTGGGGGTGTGCATAGAGGACAGGTCCCCCTTCCTGCCTCAGACTCTCTGCTGGGGGAAGTGGGTGTGCCTCAGAAGCAGTAACTAGACACAGACTTCCCACGTTGAGGGCTGGGAACATGGTTCCTGGGGCTCCTGGTGGGTGGCCTATCTGTACCCCAGGTGATTCTGTCTTCCTGTCCGTCAAGACTTAGCTTCCTGGTTTTCACTGGAAACCTGGAATGGCAGGGCTGGAAGGGACCCAGAGATACCTGGGTCATCACCTCACCCCCCCCCCCATCTTATAGGAAACAGAGCCCAGGGAGAGGCAGGTGCTTGGCCAAGGGCCCTCAGCCAGGGTGAACACCCGGACCCACCTCTTGGTCTCTGTTTTTGCTCCTGAATCAGGAGGGCAGGAGCCACAAGCCTCTGGGTTCCCCAATTCTCTTTCCTCTCCTCTGCTTTCTGTTCCTGATGATGAACTATTCTGTCTTTTTCCATGCTGCGGTCACCTATCTGGGGAAAACCCAGGGAGAGGCACACCCATTAACAGAGACCCCTGTGGAGTGGGGTTTGGGGGACAATCTCTTGCGGGAGCAGTCACGATGGGGAAGGGGCATTGCAGGATCAGGGATTGGGGGTTTGGGCTCGGTACTAGCTCTGAGGCTCACGGTTGTGTGCCGAAGGACGCAAGAGGGGGCACCATGGGACCTGCCTCCGAGGTCCCAACACAGTTTGTGACCAGTGAGGGGCTATTCAGGTTCGAGGGCTTCTGACCGTAGAGACAGTAAAGATGAGGTTTCTTGGGGGCACAAGGCACATGATGGGAAGAGGAAGAAGCGTGGTCAGAATGCGTTGGCACCAAGATCTAACCATGCTATTCACAAACAGGAGAAACAGGAGAAATCTTGACAAGAGTGTCCGGCATTGGTTAGACTCTTCCTGGGGTCTCTGCCCCACACTTTAGGCTGTTCACACAACATACTGCCTTTATCAGTGTCAGTAGGCTCCTGAGCGGCACGCACACTTGTGCATTTCACATCTCTGACACTGGAGTGCAGCTGATCAATGCCCACATGTGCTAGTTTAATTGCCTTTTAAAAATCTTTTCGTGCTTGATAAAGGGATGGTTCACCATGCAGTTGGTGGCCTCCTAGAACTGATGAAATTTGGCAGCTTTTTTCACACAGCTTTGGGGGCCACAGATCAGTCTGTAGAACCCTCAGGGGCAGACGTCAGTGTCCAGTTTGTGATTAATAACATCTATGTTCCTTTCTCAATATAGACATCCCCCTTCATTTTGTTTTTAACATTTCATGTTCCCTCTCACCCCAGGACCGAGAGGGATGAGCACATTGGGGAGGGCTGAAAGTCAGCAAGTTGGGAGACAAAATTCCTGGGACCCCTTGGATGTGGACCAGCCTTGTTAACAATTCTGGGGCCTTGGGTTCTTTGCTGGTCTGATGGGAGGTGCATTATCTTCTGCTTTACTCTTCAGGGGCTAGTGAGGACCACGGGGCATACTTGTTGTCTAAAAGGCCCTGGAAAGGACAGACATGCCCAGAGCTAATATTCTAGGAAAAATGTGAACTTCCTTGACATTCCCTCTCTTTAAAACAGCTATCCAAGCCCCCTTCCTGTGCCTATCAGAGGACTGCCAATCTTCTGGATAGTAAGACGAGCCTTCAAGGATGCTGACGCCTCCCATTCCTCCCCCAGCCACTGTCTCCCAGTGCCTGGGAGGTCCCTTGCCTGTCCTCTGCTGGGCTCCTGGCAGCTCCCCTCCTTGTCTCTACCCCTTGTGAACTCACCTGTCCCCTCAAGACCTTCCCTAATCCCAGCTGCACGCACGTGAGCCAAAGCCTTGCATGGCCCCATGATGCTTTTGGGACCCCAGCACCAAAGTACCCAGGATGGCCCCGCCACATGAGGGATCTGATTGGCTGTTGATGATGGTGATGATGATGGTGACGATGATGATGATAAAGATGATGGTGAAGGGCCTCTGTGGTGGGCAGCACCGTGGAGGTATGGCCATGTGATGGGGCTGTCGGGCCAAAGCCATGGGCCATTCCTTGGCAGGGTTCCCATGGCGCTTGGCCCTAGACCAGGATGAGTTTGGCTCAGGGAAGGTCCAAGCTTCTGCCATTCCGCCCTTGTTGCCCCCTTGATTTATTACTGAAATATTTATTAAGCCCCTACTGTGTGCCAGGAACTTGTAGAGGCTTGGTCTATCAGAGACCAAAGAGATGGCCTTATCTCTGTTCCTTTCATTCATTCACTCACTCACTCATTCCCACATGTTGACTGAGCGGCTGACCCCATCGCAGGCGTGTTCTAGGCACTGAGGTTGCAGCAGTGAGCCAGAACCCTCCAGCCCGGCTTCCCTGAGCTGACGCTCTAGTGGGGGCTGCCCCACGGTGAATAAGTAAGCAGGTCAGCAGCGTGCGAAGGTGACATGGGCTAGGGGGCAGAATAGCTCACGACATAGGGGTTGGGGGGTGTTCAGGGGTGCTGTGGCAGCGGTGCCGGGAGAGGCAGGGGTGCTTACTTTAGGTCCACACCGGGGAAAAGCTCTGTGGTCAGTGGGATGTTACCAAGCCCAGCATGGAGGGCAGCGAGAGAGCTCTGGAGGCTGTTAGAGGCTGAATCTTGTCTCCCTTGTGAGCACAGCTGAGCCTGGCTGCTTCCCCTTTACTGGGCACTCTGAGCACGGCCTCACTCCGTCCTCTTACCATCCCTGGGAGGTAGATCCCGTCATTATCCCTGGTTTGCGGATGGGGAAGCTGAGGCACAGAGAGGTCGCCAAAGCCCACACAGCTTGTAGCGACCGAGCTGGACTCAGACGCAGGCAGGGAACCCCAGAGTCTGAGTTGTCACCCCTCTGCTATGCTGCCCTCTATGTCTCGGTCACATCCCTGAGTCCAGGGGGTTCTCGAACCCTGAGCCAGACGGCTGCCTTTCCTGCCCTCACCCCTCAGGGCAGGGGTGCTGACTGGCCAGGGTGGCACCCAGCATGGCATTCAGGGTCTTTCTTGGTGCTGGGCTCACTGTCCCCTTCTACCTGTGAGGAAATTGAGGCCCAGAGAGGCAAACAGACTTGCTCAGAGCCACATACTGATTAATGACCAGATAGGTTCAGGGAGTCTTCTCTCCCTCCTCCTCTGCCTTCTGTCTGGTATTTTTTTTGCCTGAGAGCTTCAGGGCTGGTGGCAAGGCTGCGGGAGGGGGAGGCAGGGAGGAGGTGGGGGCACCGTGGGTCTGTCCATCTGCTCACAACAGGCCAGGTGTGTGCCTGCACACGTGTGCACATAGGGGAGGACTCACATGCCTCCAAGGACGCCCATGAATCAAGCCCAAGACAAAGGCGGTTGAGAGAAGAGTGGGTGCCCAAAGTCTTGGTGCCCCTTCCTGAACCCTGTGTCCCCAGGCCACTCCCCGTGGCACTACTGCTCCTCTCATGGTACCACCTCTTGTCCCCGTAACTCCCAGCCTCCCTTCGAGACCTTGGTCAAATCTGCTTGTGGTGTGGTGACTTAGGCTTTACACTAGGGGAGCCTGAGACCCGGAAGACTGGGGAGGCTTCCTCCAGAGCCCGGTGGAGCCCTGGCGGGGGCGGAGGGCAATGTTCTGAGCTGCAATTGTGGCCTTGGGTAGGGACAACGGGCTCTGTCACTATGGTTACCTGGGGAGCTGGCCCAAATCCATATTCCCAGGCCCAACCGCACAGATACCTTTCTGAGGTAGGAATCTGTATTTTTACGGATCTGTGACTTTTACAAGCAAATGAGTTGTTTTGTCATTAAAGAAGAGCCCTAACCCTAACCCTAACCCTAACCCTAACCCTAACCCACACACTTGCCCCTGGGAAAATGAGAGAGGTAGGGAAGACTCGTTGCTGAGAGCAGGCTCCTTTCCTGCCCCGCAGCCCTCTCCCCAGGGCTGACGGTTGTTAATTCTCCTTCTGGGTTAGGCAGCAAGGGTGACCCTTGACAGAGCATACTGTGTTGAACAGAACCCTCTGTCGGACCTTCCGGGAGCACAGGGTCTAGTTGAGTGACAGGGAGAAACAGATGACCCACAAATATACACATCCTCGTGAGAAGGGACAAGGGCCAGGATGACCCGACGGGGTGTTGGGAGGGAGCACGGCAGGGATGACCTCATTTGGCGGGGCTGTGCTGGAGGACATGGTGACTGATGAGCGAGGATTTCCTGGTGTCCCGTCCAGGGTGCCAGGGGGTTTTCCTGCAACCCTCAGGCTCCACTCACCTCTTTCCCTACGTCTGGGTATAGATGGGAACAAGACTCCTCCTGATGTTTCAGAGTCACCTTCTGCTTAGGGACACAGGGCATCAGTCTTGATAAGGAATGTACTGGCTGCCTTAGGCTTGTCCTAAGGCTAAATGAGTGGCTTAAAACTACAGAGATCTCTTTTGTCACAGTTCTGGAAGCTAAGAGTCTGGAATGAAGTTGTTGACAGGCTGTGCTCCCTCTGAAGGCTCTGAAAATGACCCTTCTGTGCTGTTTCTCTCTTCTGCTGGTGGCTGGCTGTCCTTGGCTTGTAGGCACCTCCCTCTAATCTCTGCCTCTGTCATCACGTGGCCTTCTTCCGGTGTGTCTCTATGGCTACACATGGCCTTCTTATATGGACACCAGTCTCTGGGCGAGGGCTGGCTCTCTATCAGTGTGACTGCAGTTGAGCTTGGTCACATCAGAGAAGACCCTATATCCGAATAAGGCATAGGCATGGGGGTGGGGGGGGGCTTCCACATCAATATATCTTTTTGGCAGGACACAACTCAACCCACAACAAGGATAAAACATGCAGGCCCCGGAGTGACCCAGCCCAAGAGGGCGGTGAGGATTACAGGAAGGGGGCCTGGGTGGGGTGGGCGGGGCAGGGCAGGCTTCAGGAAGGGGAAGGGCCGGATGGCGGATGGCCGGGGAGGCTCCAGGTATGTGGGGAGGAAGGTGGAGCATGAGCAAGTGGACGAGTGAAAGACAGCCCAGAGGCGGGAATGCACAGAGCACACACCGCCACAGGAGAGAGGCGCCAAGGACCTCCTCAGAGCCGCCTTCTAGAACTGTGAGTCCTGGAAAATGAGGCCATGGTAGTTACGAAGCCTGTGGCATATCCTGTGGGTCACTCGTTTGCTCCCCCCTTGAGGGCCGTGAGGGGTGTTCCGGAGGTGTCCTCTGTGAACTTTCCCAACTGCTGGCTCTGGTCTTGAGGTATGGTGTCAGCAGACAGAGGAGAAGTGAGTGTCTCTTGGGCTCCTGGGATGAGGTAGCACGTGTCCCCAAAAGCCCAGAGCCTCTGGCCCTCGGTGACAGGCTCCAGACACCCAGGACCATCCCTTCCTCGCCTTATGCCCACACAACCAGCTCCTTTTTCTATCTTTTCCCTTTTCACGCGCTCAGGGAGAAAACTGCAGGGGGACGACACCCACCTTGTTCCCCGGTGTCTAGAAAAGGATTCGCTCGGAGGATGTACTCAAGAAATATTCTTTTGATTAAAAAAAGGCCACCGCGAGAAGAGAGACTCCTGACAGTGACATCTCAGAGCCTGTCCCTGCAGAGACGCAGACGACCCCCAAGCCCCCACCCCCCAAAAGCCCTTCACGCAACCAGTGTGTCAGGAGGACCGGGCTCCTGTCCCGCCATGGCTGCTGAGCCGAGGTGAAGCTTGGGTGAGGTGCCTCCCCTGCCCAAGCCTCAGTGGTCCTCCCTGGAAGGCGGAGACAGCAGTGTTCACTTCACAAAGCTAACATGAGAAGGCAGTGTGGCCAGCCGTCCCGAAGCTAGACTCGGGCACTTTGATTCAGTCTGACAACCTGAGCCCTCTCCCAGGCCCAGGGGGTTCGGGATGGGCAAGGCAGGCTACGCACTGCCTGCAGGAGGTATGGACGGTCTGCTGGGGTGGATTTCAGCGGATGCTGGGGTCAGGTAAACCCCTTCCCAGGAGGTGGCACATAAGGGGAGTAGACCGATGAGGAGGAGTCAGTCAGACAAGGAACGGGAGGACAGTGCTCAGCAAAGGGAATGGCATCTTGGAGACTAGAGCTTAGGGCCTATCCTAGAAGCGGTCTGGTATGGTTGGAGCGTAGAGAGCAAAGGGGATGCCAGAACTGAGGCCAGAGGCCCCATGGACTCCACCTGAAATATCGTTGTATTGGTTGGCATTTTCTTTGGTTTAAAATCCAGATTATTTCTCTCACCTGTGTAGAAGTCTGGAGGGAGCCATCCAAGGCTGGTGTGGTGCTCCAAACTGTCAGGGAATCAGGCTCCTTCTACTAATTGCTCTGCCATTCGTGACTTCCATTCCCAAAGTCACTTGTGGCCCAAAATGACTGCTAAAGCTCCAGCCCTGGTGTTTTCATTCCAGCAAATACGAAGGAGGAAGAGGTGAGGATACCTTATCAAAATTAAGGCATTTCCTAGAAATCCCATGTGCCATTTCCATATAAATCTTGTTGGGGAGCTTGTAGTTGCTGAATTATATTTAGCTTCAAGGGAGGTTGGGAAACAGTCTGTATTCCAGATAGCCATGGCCAGCTGAAAACGGGGTGTTCTGTTACTGTCGAAAGAGAAAGATGGATATTGGGAGATCAGTCATGGCCTCCACTGAAGTCGGTTGATGAGGGCACTCTGGACCGGGAATAAGACGACACGCATCATGAGTTTGGGCACGGGCTTCACTGGGAGGCTTCCACTTCACTCCCCCAAACAGAGCTAGCCTCATCCCACCAGTGTGGTCCATTCAAGGTCGGTGCTCCCCTCCTCCCTGGAGCCCTCACTGCTGGGATACTGAGGGTGCTGGAGGTCTTCACTCCTGCGGCTAGGTAGGGAGGAGGGATAATGATTTTGTGGCCGGCCAGGGAGAACCACAGGGGGTTCTGTCAGACAGCAGACTCCAACAGGTAGTCAGACCCAACTGGCATAGCCATCCTACTGCTTCTGTGGGCTAACCTGGGAACCCAGCGTTCCTGAGAAAACGCATTTGATATTCTATCACCTCGTTTACAAACAAACCTGGAAACCCAGGTTGCCTGTGTCCTATTCTCAAACGTTTCCATGGCAAATCCCTGCTTTCCAGCCTTGCCCTGCTCTCTTCTCTTTGTGGGCCCAAGTGCCAGGTAGCACCAGGCAAAGGACCCCAAACTGAGGAGTTATCAGTGCTTCCCTGGGGGCTAGGAGATGGGGGCTTCGGGAGAACCCCTCCCAGCCCCTAGGACTGCCCTTGGCAGGCATGTGAGGAAATTTGTCTGGGCTGCTGCCAGCATTCAGGCACTGGAGGGTCAGGCTGCTCTCAGGACCCTGCGTCGGGAGGGAGAGAAGGACCGTCCAGCCTGGGGGGTGTTCAAGTTGCTCTCGGGGACCCATGGGGACCGCAGTGCTATGGAAAGGGGAGGAACCCCGGGGCTGGACTCAGCACCCCAGCCAGAGACTTTTTACTGGCTTTCAAAGGGCACTTTCATGGGACTGGCATTTATTTTATTTTTTTAAAGATTTTATTTATTTATTTGACAGAGAGAGATCACAAGTAGGCATAGAGGCAGGCAGAGAGAGAGAGGAGGAAGCAGGCTCCCCGCTGAGCAGAGAGCCCGATGCGAGGCTCGATCCCAGGACCCTAAGATCATGACCTGAGCCGAAGGCAGCGGCTTAACCCACTGAGCCACCCAGGCGCCCCGGGACTGGCATTTAAAGGAAGGTCTCGGTGAACAGAAAAATTTGAAGACTCCAGCTAGCCCCTCAGTGAGCAGCTGATGGGAGATGGGAGATGGACTGTGCAGGGAACAGCGATTTGCCGGAGAACCACACTGCGGGCTGGCAAAGCCGGGGTGTGAGCACCTTTTCCCCACACCCATTGTGAAGTGTCACCACTGTTACCACCCCACTGCCTGCAGTCCAGTTGGATTAGGTGCTCGATTCTTGACCTTCTGAGAGCCCTGGCTCCAGGCGGGAGATATTTTATTTTTTGATTTATCTATATTTAATTGTAGTGGAGTTGACAACAATGTTTCAGGTGTACACCATAGTTCCAAGGCAAAAATTTACCTCAATCCTTATAAACTTGCCCTTCTAAAAAACAAAAAATAGTAATTACACATTATGATATGGAAATCATTATTACATATATATATATCATACATATATGCATATATGCTTATTAATATTTGACTGGGCATCACAGGCACATGACACAGTACCCAAAAGGCAGAGGGTGCATGCAGAGAAAGGGGGCTCCCTCCCCTGTGTCCAGCCAGTGGCCCTCCAGGTTTTCCTCTGGACCCTGTCAAGGTCTGTCATGCCCGTTTTGGTCAGCCCTGTTGATCCCTGTTGATGTTATGTTCAGTGTGGTTGTTAAGTAGACACGATTATGGAAGGAGAGGGGCAGTGGGGCCGACTGTCCAGGAAAGGGCCTGCCTCAGTTAGCATGGGGTAGTGGTCTTGGTGTGAAGGCCTGTCTTCCACCCACACATGAGCCAGCAGACCCTGAAGGCCTCCAGCCCCACCTCTGCGGGCTCCTGGGAGAAGGACCCTCTTAACTGTCCTTGGACCCTAGTCTCCTGGGCTTGCAAGCAGTGGTTGGGGGCGGGGAACAGATCTCCAAGATGCTTTTCAGCTCAAATTTCCCTGAGTCTCTTATCTGCTTCATGGCCCATTTCCCCACTTAAAGACATGAAGAAATAGGGCAGCATTGAAGATAATAGCTCACTTATGTCCCAGAAGGATTTCAGAGCATTTACAGAGCACGAGCAAAATGGAGCTCAGATCCAGCTGTGGTTGGCCTGCCAAAGGCCTTCCCCTCCTGCCCCATCCCTACTCAGAAATGATGGGGGTTGGGAGGGAGGCCCCAGGCCCTGGGTTTGGGAACAGGTCCGTGGTGACAAGGGGTTGGAGGCAGTGGCTTCCCTCCGAGGCCAGTCTTCTCTCCACCAGGCCATGAAGTGGGCCCCAGTAGGCCCACAGGATGGATTCTTGAGGACACCATGATTCCCTTCAAGGCGTTTCGAGAAAGTTGGTTTCTACCCCAGATTCCTTAAACCTGAGTTTGTTGTCTTAGGGTCGGCTGGGAGAGTCCCTCAGGGTGCTCCTAAAAGGGATAACAGACTTTTGACAAGATGCTGGGCTTATTCGTGGGTCGCATGGGGGGAGGGGTGGGAGGCAGGTGGGGATGCGTTGTGGGGAGAGGTCCCACCGGCCCCAGGACTTTGGCCCCCTCATTAGCCATGCCCGCAATTCCATCCTGGGTATCCTCCTCGTCTTCAGAACTCTGAAGAGCGCCACAGAAGCCCCCCAAGCAGACAGGGGCACAGCCATACCTCCCTGACTTGAACCCGGGAAGGCCTTGGAGCTCTGTGACTTACAGACTCAGGGGAACTCAGCCTTGGCCAGCAGGGCTCTGGGAACTTGTTCTGGTGAACAGACAAGAGGGAGCTCTGCTCACCGTCCTAAGGTTGGGGTGTTTTAAGTGGGGGTGTTTGAAGTACGTGACAAGGTTTTCTTCCTGGCAGTCCCCCTCTGGCCCTTTCCTTTAAATGACGGTAACCCAGCATCCTCGTGCTGAAAGGCTCTTGGAGGTGTCTTTGCCCAGCCCTCCACGTGGCACAGACAGAGGCCGAGCCTCGGTGGGGGGGGGGGGGGGGGGAATAAGGCCGAGGTGGTGGCGAGGAGCCAGCCAGACCCCAGGGCTCTTGTGTGGAATGGACCCAGGCTGCCAGCGTCAAGCTCACGAGGGCACGGGCTTTGTCCGATTCCTTCCCTGCTGGATCCCCAGGGCCTGGTCCAGGCCTGACACTCAGTAAATGCTCAATAAATATGAGCTGAGCCAAGCAAGGGGAAGCATAACTCACACTAAGTCATAGGGGTCTGAACAAACATGGCTTTGCAGTACTGAGCCAAGAAAATCCCTCCTTCTCGGGGCTTTGAACCTGGCTCTGAAGCTGAGCGCTCTTCATCCGTCCGTGTCCAGCCGGGGCTGAGGCGGTTTGCAAAGCTTGGCTTACGCGGGGGGCTGTGCTGGCCCTGAAGTGGAGTCTGTCCCTGCTTCTCAGTTTGACGCACCCTCTAGTCAGGACTCCCCCTTTGGTCTCTGGGTCCCCTCCTCACCTCAGCACACCCCGCATCCCCACCCTTGTGCTGGTTGATACCTCCTCTGAGTGCAGCCCTGTCGTGGGTGCAGGGGAGGGGACGTGGGGGAGAGCAGATGGTCAAGCCGCAGCCCAGAGTGGGGGGCTTATGGGTGGATGGAGGCCTGTCACGGTCCTAGGGAGCTGGCCGTGTCTCTCCATCCCGGCTGTGAGCTCCTTGAGGACAGGGAACTTGCCTCTTTGTCTTGGGTGACACCAAGACTGTGGTGGGTTCCACCAGTGAGAGCATGACCTCCTGACTCACCTCTCAGAGGCCCTGAAGCCTGGGCTCTGCTCCCTGGAACCTCTTTCCTAAAGATAAAAGGTCTTCTGGGCTCTTTTCTCCCCACCTCCTACCCACGTGCTTTCTTCCCAACCAGAAGTTTGCTTGGGCAAAACCCAGTTTGTTTCAGTGTGTTCTAGCAAACATCGACATACGAGCTGTGAGGACATGGAGCACGCTCTCTGAGGTGACCAGAGTGCCTCATTTTGTGCGGCCTTCCAGGACCCTTAGCAGTGTGCCTGCCTCACGGAGAGGTGAGCTGACCTCCTGGGCATGTGATCTCAGGTCATCCTCACCCTGCATCGCAAGCAGCCCTCCTCCTTCTGGATTTTAGGACCAGTTTGCAGTTGCATTTCGTTTTCTTCAGGAGTGCCCAAAACCGGGGCTGGAGACTCTGTGGAGTCTTCTTTTACAAGGTTGTCCTTAGGCTCCTTCCGACCACCTGTCCCTGTGTGTTGGTTAGGGTGGCCTTTGCTGAGAACCACACAGCCCTGGGAGTGTAGAAACTGGGGGAACCAGGTCTAGTGGATTCGTCTGAGCTCCTCCGCTCCAGGCTGCAAGCCGGGGGCTGTGGCAGGCAGCTAATGGATGGGCCATGTTTCCTGGAACTTCAGGGCAGTTTAGGTGCTGGAAAAGAGCTGTGTCCCAGATTCAGGAATGCTGGGCCCTCTGGTCCCAGCTGTGTCCCTGCCAGGCTCTCAGGTGTCTCTTTCTGTCTCTGTCCCAAGAGAAGGGCCAGTGAGTTGGGGGTCTCTGGGAACCCCCTTGCATCCAGCACTCTGTGAGTCTCTGGTTCTCCAGATAGCCCTATGTTATCACCTTCCCCTGCTTCTCCTGCCATGTCCTCTCCAGGAAGCTTCCTGCCTTCTTGTTAGAGGACAGGAAGGAGAGTTGCTCTTTGGAACCAGCCCTGGGGCAGAGGAGAGGGGCTTGGACAGCAGGAGCCTAGATGACAGGTGACCTCAGCCCTGGCCTTGAGGCTCCCAGGTGAGTTCTTCAGAAAGTCTAGTCCCCTGTCTGCATTACCCACCCCACACCCCTGACTTAAGGTCACATAGAGTCAAGGGTCTAGGGGTTCTGTTCTGCGGGGATCAATGTCTGTCTTGAGAAGTTTCTGGAGGAGACTTTTCTCTGCTAGGTAAACACATGTAGTTATTTCTTCACAAGAATGCTGGCTTTTGCCTTGAGTGTCCTGGCTTTGAAATCTGGCCAGGTACCTTCCCACGTCATGATCTTGGGCATCTCACTTCACTTCTCGGCTTCCACAGCCTCATCCAGTAAGGGGAGCTCTAAGTTCTTGGCTAGATTGTCCCGAGAGTGTAGGTAGGGTGTGAGCAAGGAACAGGAATGACTGTAGGCAAGGGGTAAAGCAAGGTGGTCAGGCCAAGGGAGGTGGCAATCATTTGCAAAGGAAATGTCACACCTTGTGAACAAACAATGGGGGAAGAGCCCAAATTGGGGTCTAATTAAGAGATAATGCTTGGGATTCTGGCATTAGTCCTCTGGGAGATTAGGGGAAGTGAGCCGGGAAGGCCTGACAGTGTTCTTTTCTCCCTGCTCTTCCCCAAGCCCAGCCCAGCCCAGCCCAGCCCCAAATCTGTTCTTCCCAAATGTCCCCTTAGATGCTGTAGTTCATTTTATGATAAGCCTCTGAGAACTTGGTGAGGGGTCATGGAGAATTGCTCCCAGCTTTCCCATGCTCTTAGTACACGAGAGTTTCCAGCAATGCCTTTGGGGGGATTCTAGAAGAACTGCTTGGGACCCTAGTGGTCATGAAATGCAGGAGTCAGGACAGAGGAATAGTAAGATTTCTGAAAAGCTTCTCTAGACTAGAAGCAAGACGGATCTTTCTGGAATGGTCAAGTAAAGCTGCGCCTTGAGATTTTTCTCTACTCTTCCTTGTCCTGGAATTAGGTTGAAGCCATTCATTCATTCACTCATTCATTCATTTACTTAGCACACACATAGGGATGGGCCACTATATGTCAGGCATGGAACTGGAGCCTAGGGAAATGAGGGCAGACAAAACAGTCCTGGAAAGTGAAATGCAAGTCTAGCAAAAAGCCTTCTGTGTCCTGCTGGAGGGAATGGATTTTCTGCAACTGGCTTGGGGCCCAGTCCTCCTATTGAGCTTCTGGGATTCACCCCAAAAGGAAACTCATCATATACTTAATTTCTAAGAAAAAGGAAATAAATCACCAGGCAAAACAACCCTGGGGACCTTATAAAGCAAACACAACAGGAAGACACTGCGGTTGAGTGGATGAAAGTCTTTTCCCAAGCTGCCCATCTGCGGGGGGCTGTGGGATCTCTTCTTACAGATGCAGGGTTTTGGGGGCTTTTCCAAGGACCTTTTGGGATTTAGCCTTGTAGTCCACTGGTTCAACCCTCTCCAGATGTTGGATAGACCAGATGACCCCTGAGGTCTCCATCTGCTTTAAAATCAACAATCCAGAGATTTTCAGGATCTAAGCCCAAACGGGAAGAATAGTCTTGATGTTCAGCATGCCCAACGGGAAATCATTTGTCCACAGCAATGACCCAGAAAGTGAGCAGGCTCCCGCTTGGAAGGAAAGTGGCTCTCTGTTCCGTGCATTCGTGCTGAAGCCTTGTGCTGACGCTCTTTGAGGCAGGGTTGAATTGGTTCGTGAGTGACAGATCTGTCTGTTGGCCCTCTAGCCCGGTATCTTCGGTGTCTTTGTAGTGAAAGAGTAGCCCTCCACCTGCGCCTGAAAACCCCTATTGTCTAAAGCTTTCAGCTTGATGGAGTGGGTTGTGTTCGAATGACCTCTGGCAACATACCCCACCAAACTGGCCTTGGCTTTTCCCCACCAGACCCCAGCTCCCCTGCATATCAGGTTAGAGGTAGGCCACTCAAGACTTCCTGAGTGTCAGAATCTCCTGGGTGCTTGAAATGATTCGGAGAGTTGGGCTCTACTTCTGTGTATTTATTCCTGCTGCTCGGCCTCCTTGGATCTCCATAACCCCTGGTGTTCCCACAAAGAAGCCCTTCCTGGGTGAGGCTTGTTGGAAGTTCACTAAGGGGGTTCCCCCTAGAGACAGAGATTGGATCTGGCTGATGTTGGCTGAGCTAGGGTTGGGGTCCTGCACAGAGAATAGAATATGTTGGCTACATCCTTTGCTCTTGCCTCCATCTGCCCCCTTGCCTATCCCCAGTCTTTGCCCTCATCACCACCCTAATCCCCCAGGGCTGTTGTGTGGGAAACCAGGACTTCAGGACAGGCCAAGTCAAGGGATAGAGGAGCAGGAGGAAGCCCCACGAGTGCCCTGGCTTCCTTGTGGTCCGGGGGGACCCAGGTCACCTTGGTCTGGATTTGTCACGGGCTTTGTCCCCAGCCTCGTCCCCTGTCTAGCCGGAGGGCAGCCAGACCTCCCCCTGCAGTGATTCTGTTCTCTTCCGGACAGCTCCAGGAGGTGGGTCTTTTCCATTGCTCGGAGGTTCTCGCGGCACTCACGGCGTACTAGGGCCTGGCCGCGAACGAAGACGGGGGCGGGCTGCACGGAGCGTCGGCGTGGCACTGGGGTGGAAGCCCCTCTCTGCCGTTCACCAGCTGCGTGACTGTGGGCAAGTCACTTAGCCTCTTTGAGCCTCAGTGACCTCATGTTTGCTCATCCATTCAACCAGTAGCTATTTATGAAGTAAGTGGGACTCGGCCACACGGCGTTTCTGAGAGCTGGCTACAGTGCCCCGGACGGACCATGTCAGGAGGCCTCTGAGGATGAGGCAGATTTCCTTTAGGGTAGAACAAAGGGACTGGTGTCTACACAGGACTGTGCCATGAGGGCTGTGTTGCTGGGCTGGGGGGTGGTTGCAGGTCCTGGAAGGTTGGACCATCTACCATGTCTCAGCAATGCCAAGGTCAGCGTCCCTCGAGAACCCGGGTCCTGCGTGGGACCCTGCAGAGGGTGCTGATTGGTGCAGTAGCATAATCTGGAGAGAGCCTGGTTGAAGAACGTTGGAGCTTAGAGTGCATCCTGAGACAGGAGCCTTGGCTTCTTCCTTCCTCAGTGCTGGGAACCATAAACGTGCCGCTGTCCCTCCCAGAGGCCCTTGGGGACTCAGTGAAGGAGTGCGCAGGACAGTCTGGTAACAGTGCTCTGGGAGGTCAGGGCATCACCGTCCCCTTCACCAGCCCTGTGGGGGGCACCCGTGATCTCTCCCAGCTCACCGCACAGTCTAATTTGCTTGGGTCCTGGGAGAGAGGGCCACTGTCTGTATCCCTGTCTATGTTTCCATGGCAACAGGCCGGCAGGGGTCTGTGGGGATCTCGGGGGTCTCAGGTTCTCCTGTGCGGGCTTGGTGGAGGGCAGACAGGGCTCCCAAGCCATGCCTGTTCTTGCTCTGACCCCAGGAATGAAAGGTTCTGTTGCCTCTGGCCAGGCTGTTTTATCCGCACGTGTTCAATCTTGTGCATTTTCCAAGGGACAAAATCCGTGTTTCCTTTATTCTAACCACACTGCAGTAGTGTTATATAAGGGCTGCGTGGTGTCCAGGAGGCCTCCTGGGGCAGAGGAAAAATAAGATTCCTCACCTCTGTGGCCTCCACTCTCTCTCCTCTCCCCGAAGCCTTTCGGGGGGTGTCACCAACCTTGCTCCAAAAACAGGAAGCACCCGTGTGCGTGTGTGAGTATGTGTGTGTGTGCACACGTGTGTGGAGGATGTACTAAGGGGTGGGCTTCCAACTCCAAAGGGAGCAAGTGCACAGAGGGCACGGACTCCCCGCATGTCCTGGAGCTGTGAACTTGATGCCTTGATGCTGTGGCTCTGGGTCTAGTGTGGCTAATGCCCAGGCTTGGGGACTGGTGATGCCAGCCAAAGGCTCAGGAGAGCAACAACGCACATTTCCGTGGAGCTTCGTGCGGCCTTGCTCAGGTTGCATTACTCCTCCATCCTGACGATCGACTTAGAAGCCCCTGGTCCCCCTGAAAAAATGAGGAAAGGGAGCACAGGGCTGCTGAGTGGCTGGGTGGGGGTGGCCAGGGAGGGGTGGGCTCTGTCCAGGCCTCCTGACTCCCCTGCGGCCCACGGGGTCCTGGTTAGGAGGACCGGCCTAGTTGGCTGCATCCCAGAGAGCTTGTCAATGTGATGGTGTCTCTGGCCATTGATGACCCAATTCCAAGGGATGTGGCGGCAAGACAGCACATGCTGGGGACCCAGGGGGCTTCATAAAACCCTGCTGACTCCAAGAACGGGGCTGAGCTCCCCAGTAGGAGCTCCACGGGCTCCAAGGACAGCCTGCCACGAATCACTAGAGTAGACCCGCGGGTGAACAGCCCTGTGTGGCTCCTTCCCAGGATCTGAGCGGGAGGATGGAGCCGTTGTATGCATTGTGAGTGAGTGCAGGCTGCGGGGCTTGGAGCCACCGTGCCTGGGCGGGCCTCCTGGGCCTCCGACCCAGCCCCGCACCCTGAGCGCTCCAGCAGCTGCCTGTGGTCCCCAAGCAGATGGGCAGTTGCTCCCACAAAGGGGATGTGTGGCGCACGGGCTGCGGTTCCCATGGCAAACTTAGGCCCCTCGTGTTTGTAATTACCCCTGGTGTTCTTTTCTTCCCTCGGTGTGAGCGAGGCCAGGCGGGGGCATTCGTGTCATCCTGGTCCCCCAGCTCCCCTCCCTACCAAGTGTCCTGGCATGGAGCCCTTCCCACAAACAGGAAAACTGGGCCCAGGCAGCTGCCGCATCAGCCAGGTGGGGTAGCTTTTGTTTTCTTAGAAAATCATTCTATGTGAGGGCCTCCTGCTGGCTCAGTCCAGGGAGCATGGGACTCTTGATCTCAAGGTCTTGAGTTCAAGCCCCATGTTGGGCATAGAATTTACTTAAAAAAAAAATTATTCTATTTTAATTGATTAGTTATTGCTTATGCTGGCAAAATAGACATAACATGAAATTGTAACCATTTTAGCTGATTTAAGTGCAGGGGTCCATGGCATTACGTACATTAGCATTGTTGGGCAAATATCACCCCCGTCCATCTCCAGAACTTCGTCATCTTCCCCAGCTGAAATTATTCCCCAGAAACACGAACACCCCGTCTGTCTCTCTTCAGTCCCTGGCGATCTCTACTTTACTTTCTGTCTCTGTGGGTTTGACTACTCTTGGAACCTGGTAGAAATGGGAATAGTATCTGTCCTTCTGTGACAGGCTTCTTTCATTCACAGTAATGTCCAACAGCCTTATCCATGTTTTCCTGGGTGTCAGAGTTTCGTTCCTCAGCCAGGTGGCTTTTTAAATGCCTTCTCTTTTGCTCTACTTCTTTGATTTTTAAACTTAAAAAAAAAGGCTCAGCTGTTTTCTTTCCTACATAAACTCTTGCCTGGAGGCCCGTGAGTAAGGCCCACAAGGGCAGAGGTTCTCTGGCTGAACTGCGGGGAGAGCCCACACGCTGAGTGCGGGGGCCCTGGAGACCCTCCCTGGGAGCTCCTGTGTCCCCAGCAGGGCTTCTGCCTCGGGGGGCCCTGCATGTCTTTGAGAGGGAGCAAGCTTCGGTCCTGGGTCCTGGGTCGCTGAGGGCCCTGGCCTCCCTCCGTCTTACCATTCCATTCCTGCCTCCTCGGCTTTCCTTCCAAACGCCCTATCCCCAGCTCTGGACCCCGGCCAGACCCCTCGGAGTCTTCTAACCCAAGCTGGGATCCAGAAAAGTTATAAAATGTGCTCTGCTGGGGCTTGGGGGTTCCTTCTTGCCAATCCCCTCTGCGTCCCCCACCGGCCCCGGGCTTATCAGCATCTGTCTCTACAAGGTTCTTCTGGGAAGGGGTGGAAGCCGCCTGCCTCTCCTCCCCACCGGCCCACTCACCTCTTCTACCTGCTAGCTCTCCTGCCACCAGAGTCTTGCTGCTCCTTCCAGGCTGCCCAAGCCCCATTCTGCTCTGCTTTCTCTGGCCTCATCCATATATTGGCTCTAGATCATTCCTTGCCCTTTCATCAAAAATTACTTGTTCTGAGCTCCCCTTCCGTAGTACAGGTGAGTCTTCATTGTCGGATTACTTGCTGCGTGAGTTTATGTGCCTCGGGGATCTCTAGGACCATCAGAGACTCTCAGTTCCTGGAAGTTTTCAGTTTCAGTTTCAGGGAAGGTCCAGAGCCCACAGGGAATTTCAGACCCCACAGCAGGAGGCCTCGGTGGGGGCGATCTTTGCGGAATGGGAGCAGCACACAGACTGGAGTCCTTTTTGAGTGTCCTGTAAATCCATCGAGGCAGCCCCCGCTTTGCTCACACCACACAGCTATGACCTGCTGGGGAAACCACAAGGCAGGCTGAGACCCCCCCACCCCCACCCCTTTCACGAGAATGTGAGTCTGGGCACTTTACTTCACCGCCTGCTGCTTCCATTTCCTCCTCTGTAACATGGGACCTTGAGGTCTGCAGGGTTATCCAGGGACAAAATGAGATACAGCCTGAGTGCTGGGGCCAGGCCGGCACAATCAGGCCCAGCGAGTGCTGGCCACCCCGAGTAGCGCTCTCGCTGGTGGCCTGGCCCTCGCCTGCTCTGCATTCAACTTTGTTCCTGTCTGGTGAAGGCACAGCCATAAAGGAAACAGAAGATGCAGCAACCTAGGGGGATATTTTTGTCCGGGGTCCTTCGAAGCCTCCCAGATCCCACCTGTGCATCGGAACTATAGGCTAGAACCTGTGGGATGTTGTAAAATCATGGGCCAGTGACTTGGGCAGGAATTTCCTTTTTTTTTTTTTTTTGGAAAGGAACATCTTTGGGGGCCTCAATTCAGCTCATTTGAAGTTAGTTCAACAAACACACAGGGTAAGGATATTTTAGGGGGGTAGCATGAGGGGATGGATGGCAGAGGCTCAAAGAGGCAACACCCAGCCCCTGCCCCAGAGGGCGCCCTGGCTGCCGGGAGGAGGCGGCTGCCTTGGGTGTGCAGGCTGAGCGGTTCAAGGATGGCGCCTCACCTTGAACTCCAAGTCAGCACGCGGTCTGATAACGGGCTGTTTTCTACTGTGCATACGTGTATAGGAAAGGTCTGAGGAAGATGTAAATTTGATCACATTTTATTATATCTTTAGTAAGTAGCCTTTAATGAAAAGAATAATGTTTCATCAAAGTGAGACTGGATATTTGAGACGAGATGTCATCCCTCTCTCCTTCTTTCCTCTCTCCTTTCTCCTTTCGCTTTCCCTCCGCGGCGCCCCAGTCTTCAACAGCTGTTTTCTGGAACCTGCTTCATGCTAGACACACGAGCTCATTCTAGCTACAGTCTGGAGTAAGGAGCTTATAGCGAGGTGAGGGAGACAGACAAAAGGGAATAGCAAAACCGTAACTGCTCTAAAAAGATCTACTTAAAGAAAAAGGCTGGGACACCAGCGTGGCTCAGTCAGTTGAGTGTCTCTCGGTTTCAGCTCAGGTCATGACCTCAGGGTCATGAGACTGAGCCCCATGTGGGGCTCTGCACTCAGCACAGTCTGCTTGAAAGACTCTCTCCCTCTGCTCACCCCCACCCCTCTCTCAAATCAATCAATCAATCAATCGATCAATCTTAAGAAAAAAAAAGGTAGTATCAGCATTGCTCCAAAATTGCTACACAGTGATGCAGGTGACGTGGAAGAGATGACTAGAAGGACAGCAGTATTTTGTCAGGGGAAGGGGTAGAGGATGAGGTAGGGAGCTGGAGAGAAGTTATCAGAGAGAGAGAAAAGCATGTATAAAGGCTCTAAGAGCCAAGTGTATGGGAAGTCAAGGGAGGGTGTAATTAAATTTGCTGGAGGGCAGAGGCAGGGGAGCTGGACAAAGCTTCAGGGAGGGGCTGGTGTTTGGGGCATTGTGGGATGAGTAGGAGTTTGATAAGCAAAGGTTGAGAGCACTTTAAGCAGAGGGGGAAGCGTGTGCTAATATATGCATGCTGTATTTAGAGGGTGATGTTCAGGCCGTTATGCCTGGGAGAAAGAACGCAAGGAGGTGGGACTTGGCATGACTGGGCATCTCCAAGAAAGATCTGGGGAGTAGGACAGCTAGTAGGAGATGGTGGGCTACAAGAGGGAGGTGGTACAGGATTGGGGAGGCAGGACCATTTCAAGGGGCACTTGGAGATCAGGTAGCGGGTCTCAGCAGCTGATGAGCCACAGTTGTTGAAGTGAGGCCCGTGGAAGTGGCCGTGGGCTTTGCATCTTTAGCTAACTTCTCTGCCAGCTCCTAGTGTGGACTGCGTTAATGCTCCAAGGGACCCCCAGCCATTTATCAATTTGTCTTGAGGGCGCAAGACTGAGGGTAGGGTTCGGAAGCAAGGTGAGGCCTAGCTCTAGTCCGCAGGATGATACGCTGTAGTTCCTCCTCTTTGCCCATGCCACAGGGGAGAAAACAGGCTGTGGGCTGTGTGGCTGCTGAAGGCACAGAGCCACCAGCGTCAGTGTCAGGGCTAGAAGCTGGGTACTTGGGGGCATGTCTTCTAGAACATTCCTCCCTCTGAACATAGTCTGGGGGATGGCCAGAGGGAGAAGGGGTGACCTTTTGTAGCCCATTTTCTATAACTCACCACCAAGATTAGGAAATCTTCAGGGAGCTTGAGGGGAAGCTCTGAGGGGTTTTCAACACCAGATGTCAACCCCCCCCTCACCCAGCATGGCTCAGATGAGGAAGCCGCTGAAAGTAACCATCCATCAAGGGGAGGGACCCCAGTGTCCTGAATGGGGTTCACCGGCTGCTAGTGAGGGGAGTGCCAAAGGCCAGCAGCTGGCATCTGGTCCCCAGGATGCATGGATGTGGGCAAGGTAGGGAAGGACAGGGACAGATTTAGGGCCTCACTGTCGCTGCTGGGAGACCCCAGGCCCCTGCCCTGCCCCCCATTCTCCTCTGAGATAAGAAGAGCTGGAAAGACTATGGTCCTGTTGAGTCACTCAGTCAAGGAAAACTCCCCTATCTCTCTTTTGGGGGCATCTAGTCCAGAAGATGTCTCCACTTTGACAAACACAACATCCTCTCCTTTAAGTTTAACTTGAAATTTAAGAAAACAAATCAGTCTCTTTGGGCAAAGTGCTGGTTTCTTCTCATCCCTCCAGATTCTTCTCGTCCCTCTCTCCTTCCCTCCCACTAGTCTCCTACCCTCTGTCCATTTTACAGATGAGGGGAATGAGCCCAGAGAAGTTGAGCAAGCTGCCTAAGGTCACACAGTGCTTTGGCCTGGGCCAGCTGTCCTGGCCCTCCTCTTTTTCTCCTGACCACAAAGGAAATGGAGTCGCTGCAAGTGCATGTGCCTTTGGGCAAGGACCCCTGTGGGAGGGGCTGCATCTCAAGTGGCCGGTCTGGCCCTGTCCAGGCTGGGGGCCGGAGGGGATGCCCTGGAGGAGCGGGTGCCCCAGGCTGCCTTCAGGGTGTGCTGGGGGTGTCTGTCGGCCTGAAGGAGCCCCAAGGAACTTGCTTACGTTTTCACTGAGAGGAATAAAGTAAAGTAATAACGATGTCAAGCACAAGGTCAACAACAGGGGTAGCAGTCTTAGCAATACCGGGCTCCTGTGAGCTGCCTCTGTGGGCCAGGTGTGGCTCTCAGGGCTCTACCTGCACGAACTCTGTCCCCCCTCCCCGGCCTGTCAGTCCTTAGATCCCCAAGCTTCTGAATCTGCAGCCTTTGGGAGATACTGCGCTCACTGCTGGGTGCTGGAGAAGCTCAGGCGGGTGTGGGCTGGGAGCTGGTAGCTTCTGAGGTCCCCCCACTCCCAGTGTCTGGAGTCCAGGAGCTCTGAATGCAGCCTACATTCTTGTGCTGGCTGCCACCCGGTGGCACCCCACTAGCTAGGGGGAAAGAGAGGCCTGAAGGTAAGGGGGTGTCCTCCTGGGTCATGTTCCCATCATCACACTCTCCCCAGCCCCTGCTACCCCAAACCCAGAGCCAGCCCCATGATGCAGAAGGAAGGACAAGGACAGAGGGGAGTCTTATACAGAGAGCAATCCCAGCCTGGGTTGGGGTTTTTTTCCCCCTCAGAAACAAATCTTCCATAAAGAACATCCTTGATTCTTTTCTTTTATTTTTTTTTAAGATTTTATTTATTTGAGTTTCGAAAGGGCATGAGTGGGGAGGAGGGGCAGAGGGAGAGGGACAAGCAGACTCCCTGCTAAGCATGGAGCGCAAAGTGGAGTTCAATCCCAGGACCCTGAGATCATGACCTGAGCCAAAAGCAGATGCTTAACCGACTGAGCCACCCAGAGGCCCCAAACATTCTTGATTCTTGCCTCTGGCCTCGTGTGGGAGTGTGGCAAAGCCTTGGGCTTGACCCTTAATGAGGTGT
The DNA here is from genome assembly GCF_022355385.1 of Mustela nigripes. Lineage (NCBI taxonomy): Eukaryota > Metazoa > Chordata > Mammalia > Carnivora > Mustelidae > Mustela > Mustela nigripes. The sequence continues at coordinate 64,648,956 of NC_081564.1, forward strand.
CAGTCTCCCCGTCTGTAAAATGGGGACAGGGCTATCCCTCTGACCCACGGAATGAGAGAAGGGAAGCAGAGCTATTGTGAAGTGAGGAGGGATTGCCACTGTTGCCGCCTGGCTCAGAGATGAGGCCGAGCATGTCCTCTACGGTCCGCAGCTGAAGCCAGGGTCTACCCCGACTCACTGATCCCGCTCTGGGTCCTGATGGACAAGGCTCCCCCAACTCAGGCCACCAGGGCAGGCCTGGCCCCTGGCGGTGCTGTGCTTCTCCGCCCCTTCCCTCCCCGCAGTCCCGGCGTGCAGGCTGTCCCTTGCTCCGAGCTCCTGGGGCTCACAACCGCATCGATGTCTGGCTCCTTTCAGCATCATCCTCTTTCTACAGGAACCTCCTGGAGGGAAAGAGAACATCTTTTAAGACTCTTAGGAACACACCTTGAGTGGTGAGATTTCAGGGACCACCCACCCCGCTCTGACCCAGGGAGAAGATATTTTTGGAGAGATGCACTTTTCCCTGGCTCTTGGCTTCAGATTCAGTGCAGAGCTCAGAGCCCCTGGCTGGGCCTCCATTGCATCTGGGTTTCTGCAAACCTGTGACATTCAGAGATGAGATTTTTTTATTTTTATGATGTATGTCATTTAACATTTTAATATTAATACATTCATCTCCTGTCAGTCTCTTATTTTCCCATCTCTTATTTTACCTACTGCTAAAGGTAAGCTCCCACACTCTCCGAGACCCCCTCAGGCTCTGGGGACACTTGCCTTGAATGAGTTTCCAGTTCTTCCAGCCATCATGGTCTCTGGTCCATCTGCCACAACCCCGGGGGACGTGGTCTCCTCCATATGCAGGGAAAGAAAGAGGCTGGTGCTCTGGGAGCATCAGGGCTGGCCCGAGGCTTCTCTCCTGTGAAGAGGCAGCAGAACCGGGCTGAGATGAACAGAGCCGAGAGGTCTGCCTCTCACGGCCCCAGGTCTGGAGCCTCACGCACACTCCAGCCTGCTCCACCAGCATGCCAGATCACAGGATCCGCTCCCCCACTGCCCCAATTTCCTCTCACATGCAAGGCCAAGGTCAGGCCAAGGGCCTGGTGCAGGGCGGGGGAGGGGCCAGGCTGGGGGGCAGGGGAGATGGCTGCCTGAGAGGGTGTCGTGGTCAGCCCCCCTCCAGCTGTGAGAAGCCCTTGGTGTTAGGGCTAAAGACAGAGGGTTGGGCCAAGATGGTGTCGTGTGGAAGTCAGCTTTTCAAAATGTTAAAAACATAATTGTCCTACAAATATATGATGAGCACGAGTCAAAGATTCATTTAAGTTGTTAATGAGGGAATCAGCAGGATGTGTATACAAACCCACACATGCTAATGGAAAAAAAGAACACTGGGGTAAAATTGCTAAATTGGATAGAAAACTGGTATTTTCCATGGAGCAAAAATCATTTGTGCCTTACCAGGTTCCTGAGGAGAATGTCTGACTTTACAGAGACTGGGTTCCGTCAACAGTCAACAGTAAGTCAGATGAAGTTATCTTGCCTGAGAAAGCCAGATGACTCTTAGGCCGGACTGTTTGTGTTCTAGTATGACTTAAAAGCATGCAGTCTCCTTTTTTTTTTTTTTTTTTTGGCTCATTTTAAGGTTTTGAGTATTTTTTTCTTAATTGCAGGCAGAAACAGCCAGGAGGTAAAACTGAAGGATTCCAGCTAAAGAGAGCCCAAGAGAGAGGGCTTTTTTACCATCCAGGGCCACTACCCACTTCTTCTGGCCCTGGCCCTACTTGGTTAACTCCTGCCTTCATCTAGAACATTCCATTCTGGTTACTAGAACAACCTGGACTGGATGGTTTATGATGGACATGAATCCAAGGCTGGAGATGCCCGAGTGCTCATTTAGGACTCCCTGTAGGAGCCCAGTCTTTCTGTGGCCCTGGTGTGTACGTGTGTGTGCATGTGTGTACACATGCGTGTGTGTGTTTGTGTGTGTGTATGTGAGATTCCACTCTCTTCCTACACATAGGGACTTTCTCCTTTAGGGCTTTGCCAAGAACTGGGCTTGAGGGCCACTTCTTTCCTGAAAGAACCCTGGCCCTTATTGTCTACTCTTCCAAATCCATTGCTCTTTCCTTGACTTTTCCCCACGGACATAATGTCCGCTATTCCTGCCCACCACAGAGACCCACACGTAGCACCTTCCACAAAAGCCACCTATCACCTCAGGGGTACTGAAGGAGCATGGCTTCCTCACAAAAACGGGGTCTGTCTCTACTTTCCACTCCTTCCCACTTGGGACTAAGACCAATCCCTTCTGCACCTTTGCATGAATTAGAAAATGCCCCCCCCCCCCACCCCTGGCCAACACCACCAGAGCCAGGGCACAAACACGACTGTCAAATCCTGCTCACTCCTTTGCAGGACCTCTTTGTGCCTGGCACAGACAGCACGCCCATATATAATGGCCCCATTCCCTCCCCTTCAGAGATTTCCAGAGTAGTCTCCAGGGCCCCCTTCAACATCCTGGTTGGCAAACCTTTCGAAGTCTTGATGGGAGATAGGCCAACCAATACTGGCGTATGTTCTCTGAGATGCTGCTCCCCACACTCGTGCCAGATCCTATCTCTTGAGCTGAAGACCATGGTTGCCCAGGCGATGTGAGGTCAGGGACCAGAAGAAGCCCCTCCTACCCCAGCAAGTGTAGGGTTTCCTCCTGGGTCCTAAATCAAATGGTACAGAAAGGAGAGTTATGTTGTACATTCTTTTGGGAATGAGAGTGGTGCCACATCTTCCCAGTTGGGTGTAAATGACTGAGAACAGATTGTCCTGTCTGGAGGGGCCCTGGGAACTAGGAAGACGTGTGTGTGTGTGTGTGTGTGTGTGTGTGTGTGTGTGTGCGTGTGCACGCATGTGCACACGTGTGCATGCATGTGCACACGTGTGCACTCATGCACAGAGGAAGGTGATGTACAAGGGTGTTGAGACCAAGACTAGGAGCTCTGATGACCCTACTGGACAGAGAACCACTCCTGGAGATTCTAAATCTCCCGGGGTTTGCTCCCCTCCGCTGATGAGTGGAAGGAGGAATAAGCCTTGTTTGAAATGCACAGAAGGAAATTCTAAGTCTAAATACAAGCCTCACAGTCCCTCGGCTGAACATGTCAGCTCTCACCCTCTGGAGTGTGAGCTGAACATCCCCCACCCCTTCCTGGAGCTTCTCCTCCACCCCAGCCTCTTGCTCTCCTACAGATTTGGCAGGACCCCCTGGAGGTAATTAATTAATAAATCAGTGTTTGCCTTTGGCTTGGAAACATGATTTTTCCCCCCTCTGTAAGTGACAAGTGTTTCAGCTGAGCCCAGCGAGGTGTCTGGGGCTGGAGGAGTTGCTTTTATTAATACGTGCCAAGAAGACTGTAATATCATCACCATTAAAATGAGGGGAGAGGGCTGGATGACGTCATGGTGGTGTCTGTCAGCTCTGACACTCTGGCAAAATGGACCCCGTGTCTCCAGGAGGAAGCTTGCAGGCCATCTGGGCCTTCCGCTCAGTTGTCTTGCCAAAAGGAGGTACTGGGGTCCACCCACAGCCTCATGGGGCCTTGGCAGCAAATGTCTTGGCCCATCAGTTCAGGGGGGAATGTTCTCCCGGATGGGAAGGGAATGGGTACCCATCGTGCCACAGCTTATTCTCTCTCCTGGCTGCCTCAGTGCCCACGCTGGAGAGGCCAGCGCAAGAAAAGGCTCCTTATCCATGTACAAGGGTCTGTGGATCGGACAACTTGGCTACTGTCTAATCACCACCGCTGTCACCGTCCTCGCCATCCCCTCTGGCATCTGTATAATCTGGTGCTTTACCAAATAGCCATCGTATACGTAGTTGTCCTGTTTGAGGCACAAATTCCTGCTTTGATGGAGTTGGGACAGATTGAGCTATCGTTATTTGATAGGAAGTTGTGGCTCAGAGGGCTTGATATCAATTTTCTCCTAAGGCCAGTAAGTACTGGGGCTGGAACTGGAATCCAGTTCTCCTTCCATGATATCTTATGACTTGACCCCAGATCCGTCCATCCATCCGTCCATCCATCCTTCCATCCATCCAATAGGTAATTACTAAGAGCCAAGCATGTGAGTGGGGTTACAACAGTAAACAAAAATAAAGCCGTTCCCTGTCCCTAGCTGCTGTAGGTTAAGTGGAGATTCTCTTTTCTGTAGATAGAAGGATCCAGGATGTAGAGTGAAAGCCTGGGCCTGAAGCTCTCAGAAAAAGATCTTCTTTTCCCTTCCTACCACTTCCTCTTTTCCTTCTGCCCACAGCAGACCAGTTTTAAGTCTTTTTGATTTCTAGAAACTTTGGCAGGGTGAGCGGGATTTGGGTAGCAGCAGAACAGCTAAACCCTAGCCAAGGGGAGCAAGGACACTGATGTTTATGGACCCTGCTGGGTGTTGGCGCTGACTAGGCATTTTGCAAACGCATCTCATCTAATTCATTTCCCACAACCTCCCCGAGGGAGAGTGGGTCAGGTTCAGAGGAAGAGTGATTTCTGGGGCCTCAGTGCCGTGATGTCCTGATGTGCCTTTTTAGCACTGGGCTCTGTTCTGGCAAGCTCAGCAGACAAGTTTCTTGATGACTTACGGTTCTCAACTTCAGCGTCCAGTCAAGGCACATGCAAACAAGACAGATAACCAGAACCCACCTCTGGAGAGTCCCACAGTGGGCGTGGGAGGTTAAAAATAAGCTCCTGCGGTAAACCAAGTTGCTCCCTCTGACCCCAACGCCGTGAGTCCAGTGCTCTAGGGGCTCCCCTGAAGTTGGGAAAGCATCTTTCCTTGAGACAGTGAAGGCCTTTGGGAATGAAACCAGTATGAAAAGAGCACTTAGCTATGGAACAGGGCATTTGTATAGAACTTGGAGGATTCAGTGCTGATAGGGGAGACACTTGTCCAAACTTGGGTGCCGAAGTCTCCTTGAGGCTGTGAGAAACCTGGGAAGTCCTGGGTTTCCAACTCTACCTGAGCTCAGGTCTGGAAGGTGGGAAGTGAGGACAGTAGCACCGGAAGAGGTCTGGAGCTGAGCGGGCAGGGTGACTGAGGGCCGGCCGAATGGAACAGATACATGTTTCCAGCAGCTTCCGTGGCAGAGGCGCAGGCTGAAGGGGAGAGGCTGCCCAGGTCTGCCATTGAGGACTTCTGAAATCCCAAGTTCGGGGATGCTGAAAACCTACTCTTGAAGCAGAAGGTGACTTTAGGGGTTACCTAGTTATGGGGACAGCCAATATGGGGCACGCAGGCTGCCAGCCCCTTTCCCAGGGGGCGGGGGTGGGGACAGCCATCCTCAGCGGCCACAGCAGCCTTCCGCCAAGCCCGGAGGCAGCTCCAGAGATCACACAGCACTACAGGCGGGATTTTCCCAGCTTCGCGCTGGCACGGGGGTTCCATGCTTGCCTCTTTGCCATTCCCAGTCTAGATGAACTCCTCCATTTGAGCCATGAAGCACAGGAAGCTGAGAGAGGCTTGCTCAATGGTTATTTAGAATTCCCACCAGGAGGTGAGAGACATAGCTGAGTAATAAGATGCCCTCGTCAAGGGGGGCTGGGTCCTGCTAGGGAAGATCGACTCACAAAACCCTAGTCCACAGTTCTTCCGGAAGGTGGTTTTAGGATAAATTAAAGAAAATTCCATCTCCCCAGAGTGAGGAGTAAACCTAGAGAACCAAGAGACATGTTTGTGTGGAGAGGTGGGTGTGAGTGGAAATTTAACATGTCACTTAGGGGCGGTCAAAAACAGAGCTAAGAACAGAGTAGAAAAGGGAAAAAGGAAAAAAAAAGATCTAAAACACTGAAACAGCTATCATGGCGCTCATGTGCTTAACTCTGGGGCATACGTTCTTGGATTTCTTTCAGTTTATTGACTCAGTTTACAAAGAGTTCTATCAGTCTCTGTGCTCCGTCCACAACAGACTGAACACACCAGCTGGAAGGGGAAGGACAGGCTCAGGGACAAAAGCCCTTTTAATGGAGACGCCTGGGTACATAATCATCCTGTATCGTAACTCACCATTGGGTAATTTGGACCACGAGGAAATGGGGAGGATACATTGTATCTAGTCACTATAAGGATCTAGGAAACTACCGGAGCCTTTAGGAAGGATTTCCGTACTAAATGATGGAGGTAAGTGCGTAAGTTTGCATCATGGGGAAAATTCACGTATGTGAATCTTTCTCAGTAAGGCTGATAAATGAAACATCGCTGTAAATTCTGAATGCTCTAGATACATTTCCCTGGGACAGACGCATACCATGTGTAGGAAGCAGGGCACGGCAGCGCCCTCTGGCTCAAGGCCTTCGTTCTGTGGGCACAGAAGGGGAGGTGGGGTGGACAGGAGCCACCCAGTCAGAGGCCCACAGCTGATGGAGGGAGGGACAGTTTAGCTCTCCCCTTTCTCTGCTAGGATTAGGCCCCACAGTCTTCCCCTAACATCACTAGACCCTGTAACTATCCCCTCATCCTGCCTGCCCATGTCCCCCCTCAGGTGGAGTTGGCCTGGGAATGGGACATTGTGGGAGATTCAGCCACGATGGGGGTCTCTCAGGAAACTGACTCTATCAGCCATCACTGGTCTGACAGCAAGTGCCAGTGGTTGGAGATGGGTCACTGCCTCCGTGTCCTCAGGTGGCATGGCTGGTTTCACAAAGCTCTGGCATATAGATTCTATTTTCAGTGGAGCTCGATTTTCAAGCTTGTGGACTTGCGGCTTCCTGTGAAACAGAACACTAAGCCTTCTCCGAGCGATGGAAATAGGCCAGTTTTTTCTATTTTTCTCACTCCAGGACAGTGAACCCATCCCCGCCACCCCCCAGCACTTCCGGTACAAACGAAGGGGACATGAGGGGAGCGTGGGAGCATGGGCCTTGGAATCCGGGGTGGCCTGGGCTCAGGCTCTCTTTGCAGCTCTGGTGAGCCGGGACCCCTTGCTCTGTGTACTCGATTGGCCTCATCTGTAGAATGGGGCTCTGATGCCTCATAGCAGGGCAAGGCCCAGGCCTGCTGCTGGGTATGAGTCATTTAGGAAGCACTCGGCGGATGGCGGTGATTATTCTATTAAAGGGGATTCTTACTGACTTGCCATTTCGGAGAGCGGTCACTGGAATTCTTGAAAGCAATGCGCACCATGGAAACACTTCTCATTTCATAATGGTCTGGAAGTGTGACAGGCTGGGTTTGAATCGGGCTCTGCTTTGGCCAGCAGGGGGGCGGCGGGTGAGAGCTGCCCCATCACGGGGCCGAGGGCAAAATGGTACCAGGCCGTGGCTCCCTCAGTAGGGGCCATGGCTTCTTGCTCTGTCATCTCCAGCGCCCCGCTCACTAGCACTTCCGTGTGGGCCATGTCCAACAGGAATTAGAGTGTTCAGTCTTGAGATGGGCGATTGGGGTTCTAGACTCAGCGCCTTCCCAGCGGCATGGAAGTCCTTCATATCCTCTCTCTGTCGTGTGGGAAGGACATTCCCGCTCCATGGCTGTGAGGAGGATCAGAGCCGAGGCTTGGGGAGCCTGGCATGGTTCCTGGCTCACTGCGTGCTCGTGTGCCCAGAAATGACAACGCTGATGTTCCTGCCGGGACTCCAGCCCCAGGGTCCTCACTCATGACGGGGGTCGGACCCACTCTGTGCTCCCCCTCCCCCCCGCGCTGTGCCCTGGGGAGACCTAGGGCTCCTGGGAGCCTCCCGGGCAGACCTTGGAGGGGCCGGGGGTGGCCGGCACAGCCATGTTCTCCCACCTCCCCTTCAACATAAGCCGCCCTGCTTGGTTTGTTGACATTTAAAATACATTTGTGCCACACTGACTGGTGGTCACTTGGGCGCTTTCCAGGCTGTGTTGTGTGAAGAGCTTTGGACGTGTCTCTTCCCAAGCCTGGCCCCCACCACACTCACAGCCACCCCGATCCAAACACATCAACTACGCTACATGGACCACACCCCACAACGCACCCCATGCACCACACCGCCACCACATGCGCTGCACATGGCTTACGCACTGTGCATACTACACACCCAACGCTACCGCATAACATACACAAAATATCCCACAAGGTCATCTCATAACACGACGCGCACAATACACACATAGAACACAAGCAACACACACATACACACAAACACCACACCCGCACGTACACACATCCCTCCTTTCATTCCCGCCTCGTGCCATTCCTCCCTCAGCCCTCAGCCCCTCCCCTTGCCTGGCCTTCATCTTCAGCCTGCCTTTTCCCCAGAGATGCTTGGCTTACCTGGGCTCCCCGGGATTCAGCTGGGGGCTCCTTGCTGCCTGTAACTGCCCTCTGTGTCCACCCCATTAGCTCCTCCTGCCTACGATCCTCAGTGTCCACCTGTGGTCACTTGTTGGCCACACTTGGTGGGAATGGACAGTGCTAAGTATCGTACCATTTGCCAGGTCTTGAGAGGCACTCTTAGAACCGGCGAAGCTCTCTGTGGCAGTTCCCCTGTCCTGCGGGCCCACCTGAGGGAGCCCATGCCTGGAGCGATGGGTCAGTACACAGAGGAGGACCCCTGGAATGAGGTCAAGGCTGGCAGGGGCTGCAGCAGCCTCGGGGCTGTTGGGAGATGCTGTCCCTGGCCCCTGCCAGATACCCAGCTTGGGACAGGGCCTGTGGGAGCAACAGCCACCCAGCGCGCCCACACCTGCATGCAGGGGGCAGAGAGGCTCCGTGGAGCTGAGGGGCAGTGAGATGCGCAGTCCTGGCCTGTAGGCAATGTCTCCTGGCCCTGTTCCCCTCTGGGTCCAGCCCCAGGAGCATAAGAACTGCCATGTAAGAGCCTGGAGGGAAACCGGAGTCCCCGAGGCAATCTCCCTGCATCATTGGCAGCACAGAGACCTGGGGCCCCCAAGCTCACACCCCGCCGCACAGCCCCTTGGTGCAGGATGGGCCCTTTCCAACAGGGGAAGCTAATGTCCTGCTCTACGGGCCTCACACATTCAGAGTTTTCATGGGTCAAGTTTGCTTCAGTTGTGGCTCTGTATTTAAAAACAGAAGCATAAAGGAGCATTGTGTTATGAATTCTAGTGTTTGTCAAGAGGATATGCCCTCTGGTTTCATTTCTACAACATCTAGTTAAGTTTGAGGAGAGCATCGTGGCGTGAGTCTTCCCAGCCCATCTGGGAAGGTGTGAGGCTAGCCTGGGGCCCTGGGCCATGACTTGCTGCGTCTGACCAGGTGGCCTTTCCTCCTTCCCAACCATTCTCTGCAGGAGGCAGGCCGCCTAACCAGAGCCTCCCGGGGGGCCGCCCCCAGTGTGCACTGTTCTCCCTCCTCCCCGGAGTTTTAGAAACACGGTCCTCAGTGCTGGGAGGTTCTCTCCTCCTTCCTCCATGGCCCTGCGTCCTGCCTGGGTCATGGTCCCCACCTGTGCCCTCCAGACCGGAGTCACCCGAATCCTGGTGACCTCACCAGAGGGTGAATTCTCAGACCTGTTGTCACCCCACTCCAAATACTTGTACCTTGTGTGCCCTCCAGCTTCTAAACCTCCCACACAGTGAAGCTATTTTGCAATTCCTAGGAGTGTCAGCTACGCTGCAGAGGTCCACGGGGTGATGGACCAGCAAGTAGAAAAGAGAGTGGACTCACAGTTTGGAGCCTGGTAGTCAGGAGAGCTCATCTTGGGCTCTGGAGTCTGACAGACCTGGGTTCAAAGCCTCTCTCTGCCATGTAACGGCTGTGGACTTACTTGAGCCTCTGAATCTCAGTAGATGTGAGGCTTAGAAAAGATAAGGTGCCCACTGTCCGGGGGTGTTGTGGATGGTCCTGGGGCACAAGCTCCTGCCACTATGGGAAGCAGGGACAGTAGCCTTAGGTGCCCCAACCTTTCCCTTTAGCTTTCTGCTGCCTGTAAGCATCCCCAGGGCATGGGGAGGGCACACTGTGCTACCAACCAGACTCTCACTAATTTCCTTCCTCCAGAACCTTCTTCTCTCTTAGGTATAACTAGGGATGGTGAGATGATGAGGGGAGTCCTGTAGACAGACAGACTCGAAACAGGGTGAGGACATGAACCTCAAGAGCATGCCCTGATTTCACCACCGGAGGCCAGTTTTCTGGGGGCATAAGTGAGAGCCCTGGCCTGGGCATCCAACATGTGCCCCAGCCCCTGCACCTGCTCGCTGCCCAACACGGAGGCAGCTCCCTTCCTCTAGGCTGCCGGGTGGCCCTGACATTCGGTTGGGTCCTGCTGGGAAGATCTCTTCCTCTCCCTCCCAGCCTGGTGGCCGACACCTAAATGGCTCTTCCAGACTTCTGCTGCTGTGGGTCCTGAGTCCCCAGGCTTCCCTGCCCCCGTCTCCTCACCCCCATTAGGCTCCTGTCTTATCTTCTCACATGGCTACAGTGGAGGAGGCTTCTGCCGAGACCCAGACTGATCAAATAGAATGCTGTCTCGAGTGAAGTGTGTCCATAACTAACTATCTTGATGGCGTTTTCCTACTTCTGTCTGTCTGGGGTTGAACAGAGCCCGCCACACCCCACCCCACATCCAAACAAGCAGGAACAGGGAGACAGAGCTTTCTCTTCACCTCCCCGACGCTGCAGATCCTGATAAATGGTCCCATGATTATTCCTGCAGGGGCCAAAGGCTTTCTCACTTAACAAAGGAAGCTTCCAGTGTATTTCATGATAAGCTAGTTCTTTAAAAACAGATGCCCTAGCGGAGGGTACAGGGTATCTCTGGGAACCTGCAACATTCGGTTAACATGAACTGTTAGGTGGAACTTTGGCTCCGAGTGTGCTACAAATCCCATGAAAGCCTCTTAGCTTGTGGAGATGGCTTCCCTTGGGCCACGACTGCCAGAAACTCTGAAACGTCCTCCCATTGTTGGGACTCCAGCTGGACCCTAAAATCCATCCAGACTAGCTGAGGTCCCATTTTACAGATGCGTGGGGAGGATGGACTCCAAGGTGGAAGCTGGGCAGGCTTTTGTCACACCCAAGGCACGGCGGCTGCTCTACTAGGGACCTCCCAGGAAGCAGGCAGGTGACCTGGAGCCCCATCTCTCCAGGCGCTGTGTGACCGTCTCCCCTTGTTGTGTGCTACGGACTGGGGCTGGAGACCTCGGGGTTTCACTACTGACAATTTGGGCGGCAGAATTTTTTACAGTGGGGCCTCTCCTGTGTCTCGCAGGATGTTCAGCAGCATCCTGGCCCCTCCCCCGCGATGCTAGCAGTGGCTCTTGTCCCCTCAACTTCGTGGCAGTGTCTCCACATATTGTCAAGTGCCCCCCGAGGGGCGAGTCACTGCCACTTGAGAACTGTGGTTTTTTTACATGTTGTCACACATACTCCTAGCGGCCCCTTGAGGGACCAGCCTGGACTGTCACCTCCACTTTCCAGATAAATTCCCCGAGGCTGAGAGACTGAGGCAGCATCTCCATACTTAGGCAATGGCAGAGCCAGGACCCCAACCTGAGCCTGCTGTCTGCCACCGAAGTCGATGGTTTTAACCATGATTCTAAATGATTCCGGCTCTGGGGGTGTCTGCTGGGGCTCACCTGGGAAAAAGCCCCAGCTTGGGTTTGGGAAAAGCGAGCTAATAGGTTCAACGCAAGGGTCCCAACTATAAATTCTCTTCCAGGGCCAGGCAGGGTGGGAAGAAGTAGCTGAGTGGTAAAGCTGCTTGCCTTCTGCAGTGGGACTGGCGGGCTTTGGATCCCATGTCTGTATCTAAAGCCACAATCAAGCTGTGTCCTGAGCCCCCCAACATCCAGTGGCTGAGCACCGTATCATCTACAGGGGCTCACGATTCCCCCAGGAGACCCTGGGAGTGCCCCTGGTCTCATGGAGGCTCAGAGGGCACAGTCATGTGCTTGTGGTCTGCTGCTCTGGGCTGGGCTCTCTCAAGCATCCGTGCTCCTGCCCAGACCCTGGGGCTGTCCTGACTTTGTCCTATGTGGTCTCGTTGGCCAGCAGCTTCGTTTTGGCTTGCTTGCGTGGTGAAGCAGGAAGCAGGAATCCGAGAGAGAGAGATGGAAAGAGGAAATGGGCAAGGCCCTCTGAGGTCGAGGCTCGGAACTGGAACAGGCGCATCTGCCTTACTCTATTGGCCAAAACAAGTCGCGGAGCCAGCCCAGATTCTCCGGCGCAGAAATAGACTCTGCCTCTAATGGGAGGGGCTGCCGAGTCACAGTGTGAGTGAGTGGAGACAGGGAGGGGGCATCCAAGGCCATTTCTGTATTCCTGCTCTCAGGTACTTCATTCTGGAAGGCCACTGGGGGCTCAGGCCCTGTTAGTGAGAGAGTGAAGGGAAATGTCAGCAGGTTCCGGCTTCTGCAGATTAATTCCAGCTGCCTGGATGCGGAGCAGGTCTCCCGTCACCTCCCAGGGAGCTGAGCTCCTTGAGCATATGGCCTTTGGTTACCCCTGAGTTCAAAGAATCTAGCACACGCCCGACACGCAATAGGTTCTCAGTTGTTAAGTTTGAAATTAATTCAGTGAGTTCACCTGAACGCAATTCAATGTAGCCTGATTTCAGTGGTCTTTGCTAAGTACCTACTGTCCAGTGAGCTGAGCCCTACTTACTCCAGGAGACTCAGAAGTCTGTCCAGTCCTTCGCCTGGCTCTCGGGACCACGAACCAAACATTGGGCACGACTGGTGGGGGCCGTGATGGAGAAGGTATCCAGAGAGCCTTGGAAGCGCTGGCCTTGCAGACCACGCCCACATTGTGACAGCCTGGGCCCTCCGAGGAAGGGCGTGAAGAGGCCCAGGTCTCTGGAAGCTCTTCCCAGGTTCTTGGCACCATGTGGGTTGGGTGGATTTTCTGCTGATTTTCCAAGTGGTTCACTTTAGCCAAATCCAGCGGGTGTCTCGGCAGCCTGCTGGCTTCCCTTTTCCTTTGAAAGCCTGAGAGCTTTGGAAGGGAAATCTGAGACTGTGCTTGAGACTCACCACAATGCTGTCTGTGTAAGGGCAGCGGGGATGGGAGAGCCTTTCAAAGCCCCAGATTCTTAGAAACAGGAAGCTGCCTTCTGCCAGAAGTCATCGAGGTTAGCCTGCCCCGGCCAGGCCTGGAGTCCGGGCTTTGTGTTGGCCAAGCAGGCCCGTGCCCCAGGCATCCCCTCTTCCTGCTCTCCAGTGTGAAGAGGAAGGAAGGAGCCTTAATGAGATATCATTCCTCTCTCTCATTTCCACCTTCAGCCTTTCCCAGAGTCAGGAATGGGGTGGGAGTCAAGTGGGATTCTCTCCAGATCAGTAAATAATCAGACTGGTGTGCAGGGTTTCTTAGTGGTGATTGACAGTGGAGAGCACTGTGTCAGGCACCAGGTTTGGGTGTGTGGAACGTGTGTGTGTGCTGGGGGGTGGTCATGGGGAGATGGCAGGGTGTGTGTGTGTGTGTGTGTGTGTGTGCATGTGGTCATGGGGAGATGGCAGGGTGGAAAGAAGGAGACAGGTAGAAGAGCTAATACTAGGAGACCAGGTATTATAGGTTGAGTGTGCATCTGGTGGCCTGTGCTTTTGCCAGAAGCTGTGGAGGGTCCAGGAGAAGAAACGTAGCCCCTTGCCTCCACAGTCTGAGTGGAGGACAAGAAGCTGGCACAGGTGAGACCATTAACCAGCAGGGTTGGACAGGGTCCCGTGAAGCATCACATGGTGCGGCCGGGACTTCAGGGCTGGAGGGACAGAGTGGGGAGGTGAGGGAAGCTTGGAGAAGAGAAGAGTGTAAGCCACAGTGACACAGTGGGGTTGGAGGGTCTGCAATGGCCGGGAGCCCAGCGTGGATGCCTGTGGTAGAACTGAGAGCATGCGGTCCAGCCCTGGGGCTCTGTGGAGCCTGATGGCTGCCATCAAGGGGTGTGGTCCCCGGTCCAGAAGAGGCCACATACCCCCAGGGCAGTGACCCCACCTTCCTCTGCCTGGTGTTCTTGGGCGGGACAGCTGTTTCCTGTGCATTTTCCCTCCTTCCCCCTTCGATCCCCATCTCACATGAGACGTTACCAATACGTAGTCATCGCGTCAACCTCGGGGAGGGCAGTGGCTCGGAAAAGGTGGTGTGCTCGAGACTGTGCTGGAAGTGCTTGGCGGGCGGCTGTCTGACATGGCGGCACCGCAGACCTGCCTCGTGGCATGGGAATCTGGATCTGAACAAAGTCCCCAGGAGCACCTGGAAAGTCCTTGCGTGTATCACAATTGCAAAATACCTTCAACTCCAGGGTTTTCCTCAGAACTCCCTCTGCCTGTGATGTGGGCTGAACCCACAAGGAGAAGCAGGGGCTGGAGGGTAGAACTGGGACGCCCTTTTCCATCAAATACTCTCACTAGACTGGGTCAGGCAGTGAGGCTTCCTGGGACTGTGTGCACTTGAGCTGGGCACAGGCCTGTGACTTCCCGTGAAGAGCCCGGCTGTATCTGGTTAGCAAATGTGCTGTGGGTGCAGAGAACAGAGTCCCGGGGGCTTGGGACATAGGATGGCTTTGCCAGGCAGAGAAGGGGAGGCGATGAAAGGAAGGGTCAGCGGTCAATGACAGGGTCTAGTGCCGCCGGAGACCAGTCTTGGTGGCGAGCACGGGCTGCCCTTCCCGTTCCCACCACTAGGAGGACCCCCGGAGTGTCCGGGCATCATGGACTGTTACAAAACGGAGGGCTTTATAGCCTTGATCACAGGTGAGGAGACGGAGATGCAAAGACAGGAGACGACTCACACGTGATGAGTCCGCGGACTGGGGCGCATGCGTAGACTGTTTGAGCTTCAGTAGGCTCCCATCCAGGGTCCGAGCGCCTTCCTCTTTTCTGGTCCAGGACCTGCCCTTGTTCTACTGACCCATCTGGGACTGTGTCTCTGGTTTTCTCTCCAATTCCCTGATATTGAGCCCTCACATTTGACCTTGTGGTTGGCTCTTCCAAAGCACTTTTGTGTACACCGTCCTGAAAGGTGGTTGGGGCAAGCGACTCACTTTACAGATGAAGAAACTGAGCCTCAGGGTTAGTGGCTCAGCTGTGGGACCAGACCCTGGCTCTTTTCTGATCTTCAGGCCCTCGGTGTTGGGCATTCTGACTCTCAGAGTGGGCACCCCAAGCTCACACTGGGACCCTCACGCTACCTCTTAGCCCTCCCCTTGTTTCATTTCCCAGGGCTTGGATGTCTTGGCATTCCTCTCTAGCTCCAACTCTGACTTCGAGGAGTGGGCTGGGCCTTTCTGACCCTTGTTGACCACCCCACATGTCTCTGAACCTTTCACCCAGACCACATGAGGGCTGTCTTTGTACTTGGCCAGTTTCTGCATCGAGGGCAGGGACCTGACTTCTCCGTGTTCCCCAAGACAGGGACTGGGCACCCAGCAGGCTCTTAGTGAATAAATGTTTATTAAGGGCTCTGATGGCTTTCTCCTGGCCTGTTAGAAGACTGCTCTCATGGCCCCGTCCCCTCTCTGACAGACTCAGATCAAACGGGGAGTCTCTGTCTGTTAACGGGCAGTTTGTAAGATTGTATGACCTACGGAAATGGGGGAAAACATCGCCTATATAATGTCATTTCTAGGCAGTCAACGCCCCCCTGTTCTCACAAGTCCCCAGCTGTTCAGAACATTCCCCAATGCGTCAATGTGCCTCTTAGTGTGGTGGGCCGAGTCAGACAGTCTGCCGGGGGTGGTCTGTCGTCTTCCTCGCTCTGAACACAGGCTGAATTGTGCCAGCTTTTCGGCAGCCCTGGCACCGTGCTCCTGAGGGCCAAATCCTGTTTCTCTGTTTGTGTTTCTCCCTCCTTGGTCTTCTGTTAGACAGAAATGTGCCTGTAAGGGCTCAGGATTAGGGCTCAGGGAGGCATGTACAAGCCAGGTCATCTGGGTCTTCTGGGGAATGCATATTCTGGACAGGCAGGTGGAAGGGATGGGGATGGGCTCCGGGGTGGCCAAAGGTGCTAGAAGCAGAGATTGCCACCATCAAAGCTAAACCTTGTATGGAAATGCTGGGAGGCCTGACTTACCCGTAAGGATTGAGAGACTTACTTTGCAGGCTGAGAGCCCCAGCGCCGTGTACATGGGAGAGGAGGGCACAGGCAGCCTAGACCCAGGTCCCCAGGGCCCTGCTTGGACCTGCTGGGAGGGAAGAGCAAAGCTTGCTCCTGCAGGCTGTGTGAGGGGGCAGTCTTGGGGTCGTGGGTCCATTTCCTAGGAAGCCGCTTCACCTGCCACACCAGCCCAGGCAGGACCCAGGGCCTCCCAGCAGCCAGCTGGCAGGACGGGTTACTCTGAACGCAGCAGGTCAGCAGACCAAATTCCAGCCAAAGTGAGAGGGCAGCATGCAGCATCGTACCCCACCTCCAACCAACTCTGTCTCTCAAGGACACTTCTTCCTTATTGTGAAGTTTTTCTGACCACTCCGTGTCATTCCCTTAAGAGGGAAGCCTCCGTGTATTTAAATTCTATAATGGATCCAAGAGCAAGAAGGCACAAAAGGAACTCAGCAAAACCCTTGTCCTCTTTTGGGCAGGTAAAATGACTTGCCCACGTCCACCCAGCGACTCAGGGTCTTGTTCCTCCTGGATCACACCCGGGTCAGAAGATGAAGCAAAGGAAGGATGAAGGGCGCTCCTCCTATCCTGCCATCTTCCCACTAGACCATCTATAAGAGATGCCCACCACTTCCAGGACTACCCTCTAAGCAGTAGCCCTGGCGGCTCAAGGCCCTGCTGGGTGTCTTCCAGGTGTTACGGGACTTTGAGTAGAGGAGGCCTTGGAAGTGACTCCTCCTCTACTCCTCGAATAGCTTGGGAAGACCCAACCCAGTCCAGGAGCCCAGCTGACAACACACATCCCCGGCCAGAGTGGGGCTTTTGCCCTGAGGGAGGGGACACCAGATTTCACCTTTCATCTGCTCTATGGGGGGTGGCGGGGGGAATCTCAGTGACACTTATTTACATAGAGAAGAACTGGAAGGTACAGATCTGATGCAGACTCACAAAATCCCTCCTTAATAGCCAGCGGGAGGCCTTGGACTTGGCTTGCCCTGTGGGAGGTCTCGCACGTTGTTCGGGACGCAATGCATTCTTTCCTCCCCTGTCACAGAAAGGCTTATTGAGAACAGGGGACGCTCCACAGAATGCACACATTTAAAGTGTAAAGTCTGATGAGTTTGGACACATATGTATGCTTATTCCCTGCTGGTTGGCTCCTCTGGATGGATTCATTTATTAGATCAGCTACTTACTGAGAACATCCTACATGCCATGGGCTTTTCCAACCTTACACTATCTCTAATTCAACTCTCTAATCCCAGTTTCACTAGGTGGCCAGTTAAAACAGGATGCTCAGTTAAATCAGAATCACAGATAAACAATGAATAGGGCTTTTTGTGGGGGAGGGAGTATAAATGTGTCCCAAATATTGCATATGGCATATTTATACTAAAAATCATTCTTTGCCTATCTCAAAATTTTTTTTTTTAAGATTTTCTTTATTTAGTTGAGAGAGAGAGAGAGTACAAGCAAGGGGAGGGCAGAAGCATGCTGTCCACCGAGCAGGGAGCCTGACATGGGGTTGGAGCCTGATGCGGAGCTCAACCCCAAGACCCTAGGATCATAACCTGAGCCAAAGGCAGACACCTAACCAACTGAGCTACCCAAGTGCCCCTGCTTATCTGAAATTCTAACTTAACTGGGCATCCTGCATTTTTATTTGCTAACTGGCGACCGTAAGCTCTACCCTCCTGTGTCATGTAGAATTCACATGTTCCCTCTGCCCAGTAACGGCTCTTCTGGTGTTTGAAGACTGATCTCAGCACTCCTGTGTATTCCTAACCTTCCCTGTGTTTCAGAGTGCTGGACAGCTCCCCTCTGGTCTCCTCGTCATGCGTTTAATTAACTATGTTAAGACGGTTAGCCTTTCTCATGTCATGTTGCATGGCCTCTGCTGACCTCCCGTTCACTTGGGTGCCATCGGACGGGCCTCCCCTCCAGCTCTTAGGTGTCTTGAACTGTCTTGGCTCCTTCGTCTATGCCAGTGTTACATCATCTTGTTGGTTTGGCCATGCCTCTAGTCCACTGCCATTTGGCATGTCGTGGAAGCTAGAGTGTGTCACCTGAGCCACAAGTCCCTCCCTCCCAGATCAGAGGAGATTCAAACCTCATACGGCTGACTGGGTAGATCCGAAGTCAAGTAATGGACAAACAGGTGGACCTGGCCAAGGCTAGGCACCAACGCCTTTGGTTGGAGATCCGCAGAGATCCTTCCCTTCCCCCACTTCCTGTGGATTGACATTTAACCAACACTCCCTGGGCCAGCTTACCTAAGCAGAGTATCTATTACCCAGACTACATTTCTCATTTAATCTACAAACATTTCATAACACTCTTCTTCAATTTTCTGATTCATTCATTTCGGGGAGTATTTATAGAATGTTTCCCTGTGCGGTATGCCAGATGCCTGGTGGAAATCAGATCCATTCCGCTCTGGTGTTCTTCATCTCCCAACTGAGGTAACCCTGCTGCCAAGGCCCATTTGTTGGGGAACTCGACGGGCCCCTACTCATTATCAGACTCCTCTTGTTCCCCCTTCCCTTCTTAAAACCTCTTGAAATCCATTAAAAATTTGTCAAGGTGTTCTATATTCCAATTTAAAGTTTCTCGATTTCATCTCTTTTCCTTGCAGGAAAATTGAAACACACTGCCCCTCCCCCCCCATTCTCGAGTCCCCCAGATTGCTCGGTAGCTCTGGCCTCATCTGGAAGCCCTTCCCCTGTGCCACACTATAATTTAACAGAGCTGAAAGACATGTGTCCAGCGAATGTGCCAAACGGCTGTCTGCCTTACTCTTCTTAACTCCTGATTCTAATGAATTCTAAGGAATTTGATGGATGTAGGTCAAGGACAGGAAAAAGGGTGACAGAAAGAAGCTGATAGACAGTAAACCTTTCTTTGGCGTCAGATATGTAATGCATTCAGAGTTGACGACAGCATTCCCTTCTTTCTCAAACTCAAGGCAGCAGGAACTATTAGTCCCATTTTTGAGCTGGAAAAAGTGAGGCTGAGAGGCTCAGAGAAGTGAAGTCAGGCAGACAGTGTGATTGTAGAATATTTTCAGAATTCACATCCAGCTCTGCTCAGCTTCGAAGTCTGGGTTCTCTGTGCTGTACGATTGAGCAGCGCTGAACTTGGAACAAGTATCATATGGCAAAGCACAGTTTTTAGAGACATGAAGTTCATCATATGATTTATTATTATTATTATCCCTATTTTTTACAAAGGATCTGCTCCATAAAGTGAGTGGACTGCTTTGCACACATCTGTTGCGCAGAGTATGGCAGACTGGGCCCGTGCTCTCTGGGACACACGGAGGTTGAGTGACTCGTTGAATGTCCCAGCAGAGAATTTCTAGCTATGGGGCCAGCTGAGAAGCCAGGTTTCTTCAGCTCTGAGGGCTCCCAGGAATAGCGGTGCCTCAGGGAGGTGCCTGTGGCTGGGGTCGGGGGCCCGCAGCAGGCCGGCGCTGTGGAGTCCTGCAGGCTATGGGTTGGGGTGTGCAGGGTGGGGCGTCCCCGACGGGAGGTGGGGCCATCAAGGGGTCCAGCAGTGGCCCAGGAAAGGGACGATGAGGGCCATAGACATACCTGAAGAGGGGGCTGGGGCAGTGGGGGGAGGTGGCAGAAATGACACAAGTGGGTGGAGGATTGGAGAGAAAGGGTGTAGGAGAGAGAGAGAGGACCCAGGAAAGGTTTGCAGGCCCGCGCCCTGGCCATGGGTCCAGATGGGATCTGTAACACCCAAGGGGTAAGACAGGTAGATGTGTGGGGGGAGGGGAGATAATCTTGACTGGGATGGGTGGTGTCAGAATTCCGTGGGGCACCCTGGCTGGCGTCTTAGGGTCTGGGGCTGGCCTCAGAGATTTGGGGTCACTTCCGGGAGGGTAGTGGTTTTCTAGACCTTCCCCCAAAACAAACCTTCCTGCAGAACCATCATTCCCTTTCTCCCACCCAGTGAGATTCCCCTGGGATTTGAGCATGTGCGTGCCCTCACACACTCATCCGCACACATCATACAGTCCCCTCACTCGTCCACACTCATGCGTACGTACTCACACACTCACCCCACACATGTGCACACCCTCACACACTTAACCACATACACACACTTATACATATCCACACACCTCCATGTGTGCATCTTTACACGCTCACCCAACACACACTCCCCTTGAACACACTCACGTGCTAGAACACATTTACACACACATTGTGTATCCCTTACGCGTTCATCCACATCCATGTCCACAATCCCATTACACGTCCACACTCCCTCCATATACACTGACACACCTGTACATATTTGCACACTGACGTACACATGTCTGTACCTTCACACACTCATCCACGCACACATTCCCCTCACTCTCACACATGGTGTGCGCCCTCCTCCCCCCACATACTCATGCAACCTGTTCACACGCTCCCCTCATCCCCACATGCTCACGCCCACTCCCACACTGGCACGCATTTGCACACTCACTCATTAGACACGCAGCCTCATACACGCGTGCAGCCTTTCTCATCTCCTTCCCACTCAGAAACGGCTCCTGCTGCGGGCCCTGCCCTTCCCAGCCTCCTCAGGGAGGGGCCGCCCTCTGGGGACCACATGCCCCGGACAGAGGACCAGCTCTGCTCTAAGGTGGCCCGCACCTGGAGGAGGTCCCTGCTCCCTGTCACTGTGAGCTGGGGGGGCGCTGGCTGGGGCAGGCCAACTGCAGCCCAACCTCTAGAGGATGGGCAGTCCTTCTGTCCCGGGTTCGAGGCCCCCAGGAAACAAGAGCCTGGAGTGTCCCTGGAGGGGAACAAGGTGTTGGAACTCTAGGAATTCATAGAGAGCCTCTCATTCTGGCTTGTTGTACAGATAAAAAGTTGGTCTGCCCAGGGTCACCCTGCCAGGTGGTGGCGGGTCAGGGACTAGAATGCCAGCATCGGGGGCAAGGAGAGCTCTCTGTGCTCGGGTGACACGTCAGATCCACAGAGAGGTCAGAGGTGGGCCTGTCTTGAAGTTTGGGCACAGAGCCTACCCACACTGAGTCCGGATGCTGCGCCACGAGGCCCCTTCTGGCCCTGTCCCCCAGAGCTGCTGTCGCTGGGGCAGGGTGTAGCGGGCATCGAGGAGGAGGCAGCGAAGGCAGGTGTCTGGCAGCTCCAGGTCCTTGCCCATCATGCCCCGAACCCTGGTGCTGACGGGGACACCCAGGGACAGGGCAGGCGAAGCGTGCTTGTCTTTCCTGGTATCATCCTCCTTCTGTCCCCGAACAGCCTAGTTTCCCTTTAAAAATCACTATTTATGGAGCCCTTATTTAAGAGTTATCTAAAACCTTCTCAAACCTGACTCTTGCCCCTGCCTCTACCAGCTCTTGTGGAAAAGGAGGACTATAAATTGCATCCTACCGCATACATTCGGGCTTCCTTTGATCTGCCTTGAATTCCCCTGTGTTTGAGATCTATTTGAAGTACTGGGATCAGTGAATGACGGCTACTGCCTCCTTTTCCAGGGAGCATGTGGCCTTTACCCGACAGCGTGGGAGACCAGCTCTGGCCCGGGCATCCTCTTCGGCACCCCCAGGCCTGGGGAGGTAGCAGGTATCCCCTCCAAGCCAGTCTCCTGACTCTTCTGATTCGTCCCCTCCCCCCGAGTGTCACCACTGCTGGTCACCCGGGGTGACAGCTCTGTCTTGCTTGCTCACATGTGCTTTCTCTCTTTGGTACATTATGACCTTTATTATTAGTCTGTGACTTTCTTTCTTCCCCCATTATAAAATCATGTAACAAGAACTTCGGAAAATATCATTCTTAATCCCATCACCCAACAAGACCATGGTAACCTGCTGGTGTCCTTCCTTCTAGATTTTCTCCCTAGGCCGATGAGGTCTGGTTTAGTTTGGTTTTTGTCTTTTGTTTTTGTTTCGAAGTTGAAGGTTAATCCCCTGTAATGCAGAGGCTGTTTCCAGATCTGTGGCTCCAGCAGTGGCTTGCATGGGAGAAATAAATGAATCAGAGCTGCTATTCATAGCTGGATTTTTTAAATTAAGGGCAGGGAAGCACTGGCTGGGAGCTGGCACTGGGCTTGACGCCTTGAGGCATGTCAGGGAACTCCTAGGCACATGCGCTCTAGGTAGGGTGATAAGATCCACCCCGGTAAAAAGTTGGGTGACATCACAGGGATTGCATCATCACAAACGTCACAAGGCTGCCTGGGGGGGACCTTGCCGACTGAGAGACACAGAGATAGATGGCGCCTTCAGCAATCCAGGGAGGGGAAGATCTGGCGAGGGGATCAGAGAAGACTTCCTGGGGGAGTTGGGATGATGGCTGAACATTGAAGTCTTTGGAGAGGGACGCTGGGGAAGGGGGCTGTATCTTGGATTGGGGAAACCTCCTGGGGAGACGGTGGGAGGCAGAAAGCTCCAGTATGGCGGCCTGGAAGTAGCTTGGTGAGGCTGAGGGGGAGGGGCCTGGAGTCTGATGTGAGGGGTGACATCTGTCTTGGAAGGAGGCGGGATCCATGGAGGTAGCTGAACCAGCCAGGCATTGTGACAGAGGTCGCTGATTCAGTGGAAGGGGAGCAGGAGGAATCTCAGGGAGCGCTGAACAGGCCCACTGAGGACCTGGAAGGGGAAATCTGTCAAGGGCTAGCATTTGCCTGGCCGTCTCTTAGTCCTACCATCCACCAGCCCAGCCAGAGCCGGTCTCAGGCTGATCTGACTGGCTGCGGCTTGCTTCCTGGTATCTCTAACAACAGCCTGGAGGCAGCAGAATGTCTAGAGAGGTGAAACACTCAAAACATAGAGCCAGAAGTCCCAGATTCAAATTCCAGATCTTTCCCATGACAGCCCAGCAGCCAAGACCACCAGGAACACACCTGCAGCCTAACCCAGTTAGGGGTACCAGCCCCAGGAAGGCAGGGCAGGCATCCTGGGAAACTGCGGGGCGCCTCCAAAGTGGGCCTTAAAGAAGGGGCGCTCATGGAGTTTGGGGGCTGGAATGAATCCCTGCACGGTCTCGATCAGAGTTTGTAAACGAGCGGGTTGCTGGAACAGTCAGAAGTCATATCTTAAGAACACACGAGTCTGTTCAGAACTGCTATCAAATCAGCTTGTCTGTGGTCTTATCTTGGAACATATGGGTGTGAAGGAGCGGGTGTCAAAGCATTGGAGCTTAACTAGTCTGCGCTGTGCCGTTTATCTGTTTTATGAGTCACTGCACGGGCCTTTTTGCAAGTTGTGGGTTCTGTTTCCAGGCTCAGTTCCCTAGTCACTGCCTACCTGCCCACAGGGCCATTTCCTTCCTGCTTGTCCTCGGGCTAGTTACTTGCCCTCACTCTGCCTTGGTTTCCTCGTTGGTTCAGAGGGAGTCATAACAGCAACCACACAGGGAGGCAGGAGCATTGCGTGAGTTAACACGCGTGAAGCACCTCACGGGGCCGGGCACACAGTGGGCGCCGTGTACGTGTCCACCGTCATAACCTCTCAGGCCTTCGAGACTGAGAAAAAGAACGTTGCTATCCTTACTGCCCCCAAAGAAAGGGTAGTCTGCCAGTTTATTTTCCACTTACGGACAAAACAGACGCCGTGCTATGAGAGACCCGGCCCATGACAGGACGGCGTCCAGCACAGCCACCGTGATCTAGAACACGCAAGTCCCGTTCGGCTGGTGTCATCTTCCGAGGAGTGAAGGAAGGGGATGGAAGGGTGCTTTGACGTTTGAGGCACAGGCGTGTGCAAATGCGGGTGGTGACACACTCTTCCTCAGGGTGGCCAAGGACAGTGCCACATGGCCAAGCCATGATGCTCTGAGGTGTGGATTTGATAAGAAAAGAATGGTCTGACTCTGGGTTGTTAAGTCCTGGGGTGGGAGCGGGAGGGTCCGTGGGCTGCTGGCCACATCTGCCCAGGGTGGACGTTGCGGTGTCCTGGAGAGGACCCCGCAATGGGGTGTCAGGTGCCTTTGAGTGGTGCGGCCACGGCTTTCTGCCTCTCATTCTTCTCTCTTGGTCTTAGCCTCCCATTGAGAAGACAAAGCATTCAGGGACCTTTCTGACTCCCTGCTTTCTTCCCCCCAGGCATTCTGGAGATCATGTTTATCCTTTCTCAGGACTGCACAATATTCGCTGAGTACATGTTCTCCACGGGACGCTCGGTTGTTCCCAGTCTTGCGCTGACAAGCTGCTGAGCACACTTTGTGCATCTGTCTCTACGGACTTGTCCACACTTAGCCGTGGGACTCCAGGGGGCGCTGCCAGGGACAGGGGTTGTGCGTTTGTGACTTTCATGGCCATCCCCAGACCCTTCTCTGCAGCGGCTGCTCCAGTTGTAATCCCGCTGCCAGGTTGGGGTCCCTGCTCTCTTCCTCACGTGGCCGGGCTGCTGGGTGGGATTTCCTGACCATCTCTCAGGGTACCTGCCTCCTCTGAGGCTCCGTGATGCCGGAGTCCTGCTCTGCGGCTGCTCTCAGTCCTTCAGGCTGTGAATGCTTAGCTGGGCTTGGCTTCTTGTCCAGCTCCTTTCCTTGCACTTGCTTTCTGCCTCCCACCCCCATTTCAGAAAGAAAAGAGAGGAGAGAGAGAGAGAGAGAGAGAGAGAGAGGGAATGAGAGATTCCCAGGTGTTCAGTGTGTCACAGTGATATGCTGGTCACCATTCCCACTTCTGCGAACACACACCTTGCTTCCCACGGCCAGAGTTGGGGAGGAGGAGACCAGCAGGATGTGTGTGTGTCCTGGGGCAGGTCAGAGCTGTGGGACTAAAGAGCCAACTCACCTTCCAGGTCTTCGGGGAGGGATCATCGTTCTTAGCTTACCAGGGCTCCCGAAACTTAATGGTAATTTCACAGCAGGAAGGAGCTGGTGGGGCGGAGATCTTGGTTGTGACCTGGAGTGATGCACGGAAGCCCTCCACACTATCACCAACAACCATCCCAGGGCTTAGCTGAGGGGGAGTGCCTCTCGACAGATAAATGGAAATCTGTCACAAAGGAAGTGTAAACAACTTGGGGGGGGCTCTTTTCCCTCCCACTCTTGTCATTGGCACTGTGCATGGTGAGCTCACTTTTATGCATCATTTCCTCGATTGTCCAGGCTGATGCAAGCAGTCCACGAGTCATTCCTGCTTCCTGCGTCCTGCACGTGTGCCTGTGTAATGTTTACTGGGCCCTCCCTGTCTCTTTCTCTCTCATACACATACACACACTCACACTTACTCTTTAATCAAACATCTCCACGGCTCCGGTGTGAGCCAGGTGCTGGCTGTGCACGAGTGACAGATGACCAAGACCCTGCCTCCACCCAGGGAAAGAGTTGCTTAGACAAGGCCTCTTGTGACAAAGGACAGGATGCAAAGTGACAAGTGTCTTAGACAAGACGGGCAAATTGCGTCCTACAGATCCCTCCTCCTTCCTAGTGACAGCTCTCTTAGTTTGCATTCCCTGAGCATCCGGTGATTTCAAGGGAGAGAAGCAGAGTAGATAGGAGAGGACAGCTCCACGGAGCAGGTGCGGTGAGGCTCGCCGGCGAGAGCTTTGGGTCTAGCGTCTGCTGGCTGCCAGGGTCACTGGCAAGCTGCTTTGGGTCGGGCCAGTTTGCAGAAAGATGAGAATGACAGTGGCACTGGCTGGAGGAAGGAAAGAGACAATATTTCCTAGGGGCCTCTACACTTGGCCTTGGGTGGTGACATAATGCCATCTGGCTATCATAAGAGGCCACGTGCTTCTGGATCAGTAGATCATTTCTCATCCGGGCCTTTGAGAGGGAGTTGCCCAGAGCCATTTGCAATCTCTTGTCAAAAGCCCTTTACTACTGATCCATTCATCTCAACGCATGTTTGTGAAGTGCCTACTGTGTGCTGGCAGCCAGCCAGCCAGCGGAGGTCCTGCCTCAAGGAGTTGACATCCTTAACTGCGATGACCCACCATCCCAGGGAGGTTAAATTTGCTCCTCCTGGGGGACTCTTGAAAAAGTCTTCACCTGCCAAAGGGCTGAGGTGATGCTGGTGGAATGCCAGGCATGGGCAGGTGTTTGGGCAGTTCACCCAACGTGAACAAGAAGGGGCGTTTTCAAAAATGAGCTCCTGCCCGTTCGGGGCAACATGGATGGACCTTGGGAGTATTATGGAAGTGACGTAAGTCAGACAGAGCAAGACAAGTCATACTGTATTATTTCACATATAGGTGGAGTCTGAAAAGCCAAACAAGTAAACAGACCAAACCAAACAAAAAGAAACAGACTTAGAGAAACAGAGAACAGCTGTGTTTGCAGAGGGGACGGGGGGGGGGGGGGGGATGAGCGAAATAGGCGAAGGGGAATAAGAGGTACAAACTTCCAGGGAAAAGTCAGTCCGTCCCAGGGATGCACAGTGTAGTTTAGGGAATATAGGTAGCAGTATCTTACTAACTGTATGGTGACACATGGTAACTACCCTTAACATAGTGATCATTTCATCTTGTAAATGTTGTACCCTTGAAACCAATCACAATATTGCATGTGATACATACTTCAGTTAAAAAAAACAAAAGGGGATGTTGTTCAGGGAAACCAGATTCAGCCGAGTAGCTTGATGTGCCTGAATAATGGCCGGGAGCTGAGCTGTGTGTGTCCATGATCTTCACATCCCCTTGGTCCCTTTCTCCCAGACTTCTGGTTGCCCACTGGGAGGAGGAGGGGCTGGGGAACCATGGCGTCCAGCCCCCTGGAGTGGCATCAAAGATGCCAAGCTCCCTGGGCTAAAAGCCTCTTGTCAGCAGAGTAATTGGATCTGACTTGCAGCAGGCGGGGAGCAGAGGTATTCAAGCCCTCCATGCTATTTTTAAACAGCCCTCTCTTCCCCAAGTGCAGATCTCAAGCTCAGCGGGAGAGAATGGCTCATCTTGAGGCTTGGGAATCAAAGCACAACTCCCCGCCTCCCCCCACCCCAAGTTTAAGCAAAGTTTAAGTCTCACTACTCTCATCCTGCAAAATCACATCTCCTAGTGGATCCTGCCATGACCACAGTTCCTGGTGTGGGCAGCGGCTGGACTCCAGGGGCCATGGGGTGCATGGGACGTACCCTGGTTTGGGCTGACTGCCCAGCTGGCCGGAGGCAGGCCAACAACCCTGGTCTCTTGGTTGCCTGGCAGCCCTGGAGGCTCAGCACTAAGCCAGCCGGCAAACATGTCCCTGCCGGTCTGGCGTCTGCCACTGTCTTTGACTCTTGGTAGCAGCTTGCAGCTGCCTGTCAGGCTCGAAGACAGCGGGAGTCAGAGCAGAGAGCAGGCGCCCTCCTGTCAAGTGTCGCTCTGGGAGCTGAGCCCCATACTGCGTGCAGCCCGGGGTGGTGGAGACAGTCCAAGGAGGCCGGCCTCTCTGTCATGGTGCTGCAGATGCCCCCTCCCTTGTCTGATTCTTCCGACTTGCCACACTTCTGCTCCCCAGCAACCCCTCCACAGCCCCATTCCACCTCTAGCAGCTCCGCCATGGGACGGCAGTGAAGTGCTCCCCCACCAGGGGATGTCAGGAAGACAGCAAGGGACTAGCTGGTGGTCCTGTCAGCTCCCCACTCTTGGAGAAGGACAAGGCCACCTCAGAGAGAGCTGTGAGGGATACAGAGCTGCTGCTAGCGGCCCTCAGGGAGTGAATGCTTCTAGAATTCACACCTGCAGGGCAGGTACCACTGTGCCCAATAATAGCTGAGACACAAGAGGCCCAAAGGGGAGACCCTGGCCAAGGTCCCTGGCAGATCCTTCCTGTCTCCTTGACAAGGAGCCTCCATCCCCTGCCAGAATCCCCGAGGCCTTGAATGTTCGAGAATTAGTGAGTCTTGGGCTTTCAGACCGCAGAGCGCTCTCAGAGGCCTGAGGCGTCCCAAGCCTCTTCCTGCCTTAGCAGTGGGTGGTGGGGTGGGTGGGTGGCCCAGTTAAGTGGCCCTTGGTGAAAGTTTGCTGCTTTGGGTTTTCAAAATTGTTTGATGGAAACACTGCAAGCTGGGAAGCCTGGCAGGACCTGTTCTCAGAAGGAGGGATTTGAGTAAGGTGGGCCTTCCATTGGCTTTCTCAGTTCTGAGTTCTGAGTCGTAGGTTCTGACTGGGGTCAGAGGACCCTCCCTGGCTATGGAGTCCTCCAGAGTCCCTAGGAATGGACCCCCAGTGCTCCTGGTGTTAGCCCTGCCACCTCGGGTGATGTGATGACCGGTTGTTTACTTACTTTGTGCCTCAGTCGGTTTATCTTTAAACTGGGGAGACAGCGAAAACTGAAACTAGGGAAGAGGAGCGGGAGACACCGTGGGCCACCCTGGGAACTGGGGTGAGGACGTTGGAGGACAGAAAGCGGGGGGCAGGACAACACCAAAGCCTGACCAGCTGGCCCATTTTGTTGTACTTCACCGACATTATCATTTTTTAGAAAAACTGCTTTGTGTATTTTGGAAACCACACAACATATACACAGTATGAAAGGATGTATAGAGACAGAGAAAACCACATCCCCCCCCTCCCCTGCCCTCAGCCACCCGCGTTCCCCCCACATGGGAACCCTGGCTGTCAGAGCTCATGCCACCTCCTGAAATCGTCCGCTGCACAGACACTATAACCGCAGACTTTACCTAACGTTACTGTAGGACCCTCAGGCTCTTCTTCTGTGGACGTTTGTTCTAACATCCTTCCTACCAGGCCTCCCTGATGTGAGTCGCTGTAATTTTTTCAAAGCACTTTCCCCCGGCATGTCTCCTCTGAACCCATGACCATCCTGGACGCCCAGATGGCAGCCTCCTTCTGCATGTCTTGCAGGTTGGGAAGTTGGAATTCAGAGAGGGCAGGCTTCTTGCCTGAGGCCACACCACGAGTAAGACTGAACTTGAATGCGACTCGCCTGGGTCCCAGGGCAGAGGTACCCCACTGTTTCCTTGCAAGAAAATACTCCACCCCCTCTTCTCATGTTGGATATAGAGCAGATATTTAAACAACAAATGATCGATCCAGCAAGACAGGGCAATGTGTACCCACAGGCAGGCCTAATTCCAGCAGGCCAGGGGGCAGGCCGTGGATCAAGGCCACGGCTGCCCTCTATGTGTGTGCGTGCACGGACACACACACACACACACACACACACTCAGACTCCCGAAGGACAAAGGCAGCACGTGGAAGCCTGTGCTCCTCATGGCTTCCCTTGCCTTAGTGAAGAGCGAGGGGTGTAATGGCGGCTGGGAAGGGCCATGTGAGAGGATACATTAGGTTCGCTGGGGGCCACTTTGTACCCAATAAACCTCTTCACTCTGTGCCGTGATGGCATTGCAGATGGGACACATTCGTGACTCAAAGACCCACCCCTAGCTTCAGGTGACACCTGGAACCCAGGATGTGGTGGCAGAGGACAGTTTCAGAGCCTGGGAGAACCCTGCGTCTCTTAAAAGTGTCCCCTTCCCTAGGCCTAGAAGACTTTGGCTGGAGTTTAACTGACATCACTTCATGCTCACAGGAGACCTAAGGCCTTACCAGTGATTTGCTGAGGGAGTCCCCCTTGTCAATCTTCTTGGCCCCATATTTTGATGGTGTAGACAATGAAAGAAAGAGAGGTTCAGCAGGAGAAAACTAGGCTCCAAATCCCCAGTCCCGGGCCAAGGGTTGTTGGTAAGTCTCTGTAACCCTCTGAGCCTCAGTTTCTTCATCTCTAAAATGGGACCAATCTCCTCAATTTGGTTGTGGGGCTGAATTTGGGAAATGCTTTCTAAGAGGGGATATGAGGCCAATTACTGTCAGCATCATAGAGGCACTGAAATAGGGTTCCGGAGGGACTCTCAAGCACCTGGCATGGAGGAAAGAGAAGCAGGGAGGCAGAAAATAGTGCCTGAAGCCCTGGAGGTGGGTGCCAACCTCGGATGCAAGAGTCAGGACAGCCAGAGCTGCACCAGCTGGCTACTCAGGGCTGGGGACTGTCCCTCAGCCTTTTTGACTTTGCTGTTGGCATTTTCCCTGCTAATTAACATGTCATGGGGGTGGAGAGCAGGAAAAACACGAAACAATTGATTTGTCTCTTTGCCAGCACATCTGGGAAAAGGCTGGGTGTGGGAGGTCAAAAAACAGGCTAAAAATCAGTGTTTCACATTCTCAAGGAAGCACATGGCTCTGCGGGTTTCAGCTCTCTGCTGCTGTTGCTGAGGAAAGCACGAGGAATTCAAGTTCAACTTCGGATTCTGGAGACAGAGAGAAGAGGCACTAAAACCTCTTTTGGCTTTGTCATGGAAAGGGTGATGCAGGGACCTGGCTGGTGCTTAGGGGGTCAAATAGTAAGTCACCCATCCATCCACTCATGCATCTATCCGTCCGTCCTTCTATCTCTCTATCCACCCAGTGTGTGTTCAGTGTGCCCCTGGAGGCCATCCAGCCCTCTCCGAGGTGCTCTGGGTGTCTTGGAGGGATGAGGGTTTTGCTCTCTAAACATCAAGACTCACCCTCAAAACAGAGCATCACTCAGAATCAAGTCCCCACATCAATAAATGGCAACATCATCTGTATCAGCTAGCTTTTTTCTGTATAACAGCCACTCTAAAGCATGGTTTCAGAACAATAACCATTTATTCAGTTCACAGTGGGTTGATAATTTGGGTTGAGTTCGGTTGGGACCTTTGGTCTTACCTGGGCTCAGTCACCTATCTCCAGTCAGCTGGGACAGACTGGTATAGGATGGCTTCAGCTAGGGGAGTTCTCCAGCTTCACATGGCTCTCATCCTCCAATGGGTTAGCCTGGGCTTGTTTATGTGGGGGAAGCAAGCGTCTAAGAGAGTGCAAATGGGCAAGGTCTCTTAAAGCCCCACCGCAGAATGCGCATGATGTCACTTTCACTACATGGCCAAGTCCAGAATCAAGGATGGAGAAGTAGATTGTCCCTCTGGATGGGAGGAGCCACAAATCACCTGGCAAGGATTGTATTTACCATGAGAGGAAGAATTGGGGCCACTGTTTTGAGCTGTGAGCCACACAGTCTTTGTTGCTCAGGACTGAGGATCTGGAGTTCTCCTTATCTTCTGTCTCACATACCATGTCCGATCCATCAGCAAATCTGGTTACTTCTATCCTTGAGATATATTTTGAACCCAACCACCCCTTCTTCCCTCTGCCCCATTCCCACCCAGGTCCAAGAAACCATCATCTCTTTCTTGGTTCCCACTTCTTCCCTTTTTTCCCTGTAGCCTCTTCTCAACACAGCAGCCACAGCAAGACAAATCTTATCACTTCTCTGCTCAGACACCCCTTTTGGCTCCTAACCCCACTCGGAGTTAAAGCCAACATCATATAACGGCCAACAAGGTTCCCTGAGTTTCCGATATCTACCTCGCCTACTCTTACCACGCTCCTCTACCTCATTCTGTTCTACCCATACTGGCCTCCAGATGGTCCTCGAAACGCCTGGCTTCTGTCACCACAGGGCCTTTGCACTGTGGACCCGTCCACATGGAAATCTCTTCTGGATATCTTCCTGCTCAATCCTCAGCCCCCTTCAGCTCTTTATGAAAACATCGCCTTCTCACTGAAGGCCCTCCTGGCCGTCCTATCTAAAATCAAAACATTCCCCCACTCATCCTCCTGCCCTGCTTCAGTTTTCTCCACAGATCCTATCAGCATCATCACTGAATGAAATATTTTCTTATCTACTTTGTGTCTGGACCAACACTGTCCAACAGAAATAAAATGTAAGACTCCTATATAATTTAATTTTTTTCCTAACAGCCACATTAACAAAGTAAAAAGAAACCGGTGAAATTTATTTTAATAATATACATGATCTAATCCAACATATCTAAAATTAATGATTTCAACATCTAATTGATTCAAAAGTTGTTAGTGTTTTTGTTTTTGTTTTTACATTATTTTGTTTGTACTTAGTCTTTGAAGTCTGGTGTGTATTTACGCTGGCAGTCTGTATCAGTTTAGACCAGCCACATTTCACATACAGAACCATCCCATGTGGTGAGCACATGGGATAATACAGAATGAGACCACCGACCCATGAAGGCAAGGATTTCCAGCTGTTTTATTCACGACTGCATCCCCGGCACCTAGAACATTGCCTGACCTGTAAGAGGCACGCAGTCAATACTGGGTGAATGAATAAGTCAGGTTTGGAATCAAATGTAAGTATGTGGCCAGAGAGTTTCAGACCCAGCAAAGGGCTACCACGCATCTAGCTAGCTTCATCCTCACGGCCGTCAGGTGGAGCTGTGAAGGGGATAAAGATAGACTTTCTCTCCCAGCGTGGCTCCCTTGTTCAGCACCTCCGTGCTTTTCCATCCTCTCTGGTCCGAGGAATACTCTATACGCTCACCTCCGCTGACCACCAGGGACTTAATGTCTTGCAGGAGTGTGAGAGAGCCACGCTTAACCCAAGGCAGTGGCCACCTGCCCCCTGAGCCCGCCCCGGGAATTTTTGGCTTTGGCAGAAATGTTGTTACTGGGCCATGAGTCTCTTTGTCGTCCCTGGGTTCACCCTGAGAGTAGGAGGCCAGCTGCGGTGCCTCCCTGGGCAGAGAGCCCTGGGTGGGGGGTGGCTAGGTGCTGGATGCCCTGGCACGCTCCCCTGCCCGCCATCTCACTCACAAGACCATGTTTGCAGCTTGATGGGGAGTGAGGGGACTTGGGAGGAGTGGGTGTTCCCTGCACCCAGGCCCAGCGGAAGGCGAGTGGCGGCTGTTCTCTGGGAGGCTCTTGCCCCAGCAGGGTCTCAGTGTTCACCCTGCAGGCCGGAAGGCTGCAGCCCAGAGCTGTGATGCTGAGTGCTTGTGTGGGCTCCCCCCGTGGGAGCGGGCATCGTCTGGGCTTGGGGGGAGAGCTCTGAGCCCAGCCGGGCTGACCTGATGGAAGGGACACTGGCCTAAAATGAGTACCCAGGATGCCAAGTGGTCAGCTGAGTGCACAGCTGGCCTGGGCCTGCCTGGGGAAGGCCAGTCGGGTGGAGGGAGGCTGGCGCTATCACACGCCAAGCCAGGGGCAGCCAAGGGGCAGACAGAGTCACTGGGGGTGACCTGAGAAGGACGTTTGCTGCTGGTGAGGCATTGGGATCTGCCAGGTGTGAGATCCCTGCAGCTCTGCTTCGCCCAGGCATCTCCTCCCTCTCGTGGTACCCCCCTCGGTCCTCCCAGCCCTCCCTCTCTCCTGCGTTCCCTTCTCCCCTCTCAGCTGGTTCAACCAAGGTCCTCCGGGCCTCCCTCCTTTGTCTCTGTCTCTGTGTCTCTCACACCCCATGCCCAGAGTACTGGCCGAGGTGCCCATGAGCAGTGAGGTCTGGGGATCGAATTAAGTGCGCCTGGCTCCTTCTGAAAGCACACGGTTGGCTGCCCACCAATGTGATCTGATTTCAGGGGCCTTGGGGAGCCAAGGACTCCCCCGTTGCCTGGACTCCCTGGCTTCTCTCTTAACCCCCACCCTTAGGACTTCATAATGGGAATCCTACCAAAATGCACCCGCTTCTGAGCGAGGCCCCGGTCTGAACTCCTCTACATGCTTCTGCAGAGGAGCGTGCAGGAGAACTTAGTGTCAGGACAGACAGAAGTGTCCTGGTGGGGAACGGTGTCGCCCGCAGCACAGTCCTGGGTGTTCGCGGAGCTGGGGCTCAGCTCTGCGTGGGTGGAACGCGTGGTCTGTGGACCTCCGGAGAAAGTGTCTGTCACGGCACCGTGCAGGACTTGGTCTGCCCACTGGGCACCAGGTCGTGCTAGGGGGACCAGGTCTAGGTCATGACCTTGCACTTCTTGAAAGTCACTGGGGTTTGGTTGCTGTTGATTTTTTTTTTTAATTTACTGGAGTATCAAAAATACGAACGGAATACTTGCACTCATGACCCGGGAGTCGCTGCACAGTTTATGAAAGCTAACCAATGCCATCAACAGTGGGGACCCTCCTTCCCCGGCCAGGGATGCGAGAGGACGGCTTCTGTTCTGGGTCTGAAGCTGTTGCTTCTCCTGAATGAGCTGGTTGTGATTCACAGCGACCACCTCCCAGGCTCAGCGCCCCCATCCCTGCTGGATTTGCAGCTGGGCCCTGTTACTCACTGGAAGAATCTGGCAGTCTTTCTGTTTGCGATGTTCCCCAGGGTAGTCTTTCTGCCTTACGCTTTATTCCTGGGCTGCCATGCAAGCCCACCGGGGCGAATGCCCGGGATGGGGGGGCAGCTGTTTCACACACTGCCAAGGTTGTTAGCGAGATGGTACTTCCTACATGTTCAACTGTTCGTTTTCATTCATTCATTCATTCATTCATTCATTCATTCATTCAGCAAGTTCTTACAGTGTATTAGGATCTGTGCCAGGCCCTAGGAATATAGGTGAATGAGACAGACCTAGGTCCTGCGCTCATGTAGTAAGGTCTCCTGACTCTAGATGCCCTTCACAAAGTGCCCTTTTATGAGTGTTCTGGGAATCTTTTTTCTTTTTTTTAAGATTTTATTTGAGAGAGAGAGAGAGAGAGAGAGAGCATGCATGCATGAGTAGGGGGCGGGGGGGGGGGGGGGGGGGGGCAGGGGGAGAAGCTGACTCTCCCGCTGAACAGGGAGCCTGACGCAGGGCTCGATCCTAGGACCCTGAGATCATGACCTGAACTGAAGGCAGATGCTAAGCCCACTGAGCCCCCCAGGCACCTGCTGGGGATGTTTTTATAGACCTCTTTGACATTGGATGGAGAAAAGGTATCTTCTGGGATGGATGCTGCCTGGAAGATGGTCCCGTTTTTGTCTGCAGTTGCAGATGGTCCCTAGCTGGCCACTCCCTCCAGCTCCCTGCCCCTACTCCTATCCCCAGGGCTATTGGAGTTAACACTGGCCTTTCGCAGCTTGCTGGAAGGATGCAGTTTACTGTCTCAGGTCCAGAGCAAGTAGGCTTTCTTGGGATAGAAATTCCCCTCCCAGCAGTGGTTTCAGAGCCCGGAATTCAGTTCCTTGGAAGAAGCTGAGCTTTTCATTAGAGATCAAAGACTGACCCTGGGGAGAATTCACAGAGCTGTTCTGGGCTGGAAAGGCCCCCTTTGGGCATATTACTTCCTTTTCTTGCTCTGTTGGTCAGGGAACCAAACCATGGAGAGGGAGGAAAGGAGATGTTGGGCAGCCCAAGAAGCCACGCTGCTGGGGAACAGGCCTCTCCTGGGGGGTAGATCAGACAGGAGCAAAAGAGGTTAAACTGATTTACCTGGAGGAGATAAGGGAGTGGGAGGCACAGCAGAGGGAGCTGGGTTCTGGGCCCGAGGCTCACTTGCTCTCTTCATCTCTGATTTGCCTCGTCTGCCAAGTGCTCAGCTCATGAGGTATACACCGGATTCCTGGTCTCGCGATTCAAGACTCCCCACAGCTTCCCCACAATTTCCCATCTTTCCTTTATCACCTCCCCAAGCGTCATGGCCTGCATCTGACTGGATCACAAAGCATGCATTTCTTGTCACAGGGAACTCGGAGGTGACCCAGGCTGGAGAAGTCAGTGTGGGCCATTGGGAGGCTCAGCGGATGTGAGAAACTGGAATCAGCAGAGGAAAGGGGAGGCCCGTGGGGGGTCCCGTGGAGTAGAACGGGGAGTCTGAGTTGGGGCTCACATCTCCTTGCACCTAGGCTCAGGCCTCCAGGCTTGGGCGCCGAGGACCCAGGCTTGCCTTCTCCTTGCTGCTGTGCCCTGCCCTCCCTTCCCCCAGCACTAAGACCGCTTCCCGGGCTGCCGCAGACCAGTCTGGCACGGGGACCGGGACCCTCTCCTGCTCCGGGGTCCACACTCTGGGGCTGGGCCGTTTGTGGGTCTCTGCATGGGTATCCCCAGTGGTGAGGAACTTTGGGGGACATAGTGACATTCTAAGAGACATCTTCCTTGTGTTGAGCCACCTCGGCCAGAAAGAGCTTCATCCCTTTTTGGGCAGCTATTACCTGCCCCAGACTGTCCTCCTCCCAGCTCGCGTCTAGCTCTATCAGCTCTTCCTCGTGTCAGACTGCCCAAGGGCTGAGACCCCCCCGACCCCATCCTCGGGGTCTAGTTTACCCACATGCATGTTCGTACGAGGCTCCCCGAATTGGTGCCTGTACCAGGGGCTTTCTTCATCCTTCATCAGTCAAACCCCATGAGGCATAGGATTTCCCAGGACCTCATGGATTCGCCCAGCTATGGAAGCCCCCAGTGAGCTAGAAACATGGGCCAAGACCTTGACCTTTACTCAGGCCAGCAGGGAGACCTGAGGCTGAAGCCCCACGGAGACAGGGCTGGGCCTAAGGAATCCCAATCAGCTTGCATATTCCTCAGCCCGTCCTGCACTCCAGAGGCACAGCAGCTGGGCCCTTGTCATATCATGGGTACCTCCTTAGGCAGGAGCACACTTTCTCCTGGGGGGCCTTTGGGGAGACGGATGGGGGTAAGGAGGGGGAGTGGGACCACCGGGGCCATGACTCGTCATTTCCACCTGGACAGGCGGGTTCCTCTCTGGGAGAACCGTGTGGGGACATGCATGGGCACATGGGGACCCAGGTGCTGGCAGAGCAGGAGGGTGGGCCCTGAGCCCTGGCCCCCAGCTCAGCTGTGACTACCCAGGAGCCCTTGGACAGGCCACCCCACATTTCCCTCTTCGGGGTTCTCCTCTGTTCAATAGAGCTATCCACTCCCCAAGTATCATTTAGCTTGAATAGTTGATGATTCCATGAAGAACTCTATTTCCTTACTAGCTAATAATGGAATCTTTATCTTTTCTGAGATAATGAGTGACTTTCTTCCTTTTCCTTCCTTCCTTCCTTCCTTCCCCCTTTCTTCCCTGTCTTCCTTCTCCTTCCCCTATCTTTCTCTTTTCCTCTCCCCTTCATTCTCCCAACCCCCCACCCCTTGCCGGAAGATTCCTAAGCCCCTTCTAAGAACAAAGGACATGTACTGCATCGTATTTGCCCTGAAAGCCCTCTTGTCACAGCTCATTTTTGGAGATAAAATTTGCCCTCGAACGAAATGCCAAGTATAAGAAGTGAGTGCCGCAGTGAAATGGCGAGGGGCGTCCCTGTGGCTGGGAAGGCCCTGGAGCGCCCCGAGGGGGACGGGCATCTGCCCTGGGGAGTCTGGGCTGCACAGGGCATGGGAGTCTGGGTAGAAAGGAGAGCAGCGCGGGGGTAGAGAGTGGCTGTCAAGGGCGGGAGGCAGGCAAGGCCCCTGGGGATCGGGAGAGGTAAGAGGGAAGGTCACCTAGGGCAGAGAGGGAGAGAGAGGTCAGGAGGGGAATCTGGGCAGGGAATACTGAGAACTGGGCTTCAGGACAATGTGGTAGTTCCTCGGAAGGTGAGTTTTGACGGTCAGCGCTGGTCTGCTCTGCACCTCACCGCTTTTAGCCCACTTCGGATGCTGGGCATCACACAGATCTCAGCAGAGGCTGGGGCAGGAGGCTGGGGCTGGGTTTCTGGGTCTGGGCCCCTGGGGACAGCGCAGCAGTCGGCTCAGAAACACCTTCCAGGGCTTTCTACATGGCTTCCCAGTGAGCAAGATGAGAAGACTGGCAGGAAGATGTTCGTGGCCTCAGACAGCTGAGAGTTTTTGGCAGGGGTACAGGGTCAGGTGTCATCATTGTGGGTCACAAGTCAAGTAGGAAACTAAGGCCCAGGGAAGTCCTACGTCCTGTCCAGGTCTGACTGCGAGGGGAGGCACGCTGGCCGCTAGGACAGGCACTCGTGCCAGATAACCCTGCCTGGCTTTGAAACCCTCTTCGGTGGCAGAGGCCTTCTTCACTGGCCTCTTGTGGACAGCAATCTGCTTTTCGAAAGACTGGTTTTCTTTGCTGTGCTTTTCAGAGAGGAGTGAACTCTGGCCCCAGCCCTAGCTTCTGGGAAAGGGCTCAGCAGGGACTGTCTTCCAGCCATTTCCTGTGCTCTGTTTCCTCACACTGTCCTGGGGCACTTGGGAGGGAGTCTGGGGGCGCCCCCTTCCTTCTGACTCTGTGGGCCCTGCCCCACATCCCTCCCCTCCCCACCGCCTGTTCTGCCACCAGCTCTGAGGGAGGGTGCCGCTGGGCCAACGAGCAGGAACCTGACAC
Organism: Mustela nigripes; assembly: GCF_022355385.1. NCBI lineage: Eukaryota > Metazoa > Chordata > Mammalia > Carnivora > Mustelidae > Mustela > Mustela nigripes. The sequence goes on from NC_081564.1 coordinate 64,686,929, forward strand.
CCTGAGAAGGGTGGGACACACCAGGCTGGTGTCCCTGGAGACCTGGAGGCTTCGGGTCTGCTCTACTCTCCCAGGGTCGCATAGCCCTGGGAGGAGCTGGAGGGCTTTGGCCCTGGCCTGATGGTAGGCTCTGCAGCAGGGACCTGGGCCGTCTTTGGGCCTGAGCCTTGTGCCCCAGCAGGTGACAGTCCACGGGGACCGTCTGCATGGGCAGCAGGCCAGGCTGAAGGGATATCAGGTTCTCCTTCCCTCTTTGTCTGAGGGCTTGAAGGTGGTGCCTCAGCACCCCAGAGTCTTGAGGATGAAAGCCCCTGTACTTCAGGGTGACCGTGTTGGTGCAGATTAGAATACAGCTAGAATATGCCTCCAGCTCAGGAGGTCACCTGCTCTGAAGAAGATTCTGTTAGACCTCATGGCTCCACTGTCTCAGTCGCCATCCTAAGTGTGCTGACTTGTTGGCCTGGATCCTCTCTGCTTCCACCTAGGCCCAGCCCTAAGGCTCCCCCGGTCCCCTTGACTCGTCCCCAGGCCAGAAACCACAGACTGTCCCTGTGTGTCCTCTGGGCCTACTGGCCCCATTTCGGCACCTTCCTCCTCCTTGAGAGGTTCTCTCACTGCCACCCCTGCTTTATCAAACCTCCTAGTTCCCTGGGCCCTGGCCCCACCTTCCATCCACAGTTGGCTTTCAGGAAAAACCTCGGTTCAAACCTCTGCTCTGTCCTTTACCAGATGCATGTCAATGAACCTTTCAGAGACTCGGGACCTGGGTCCCCGTTATCCCCACCCACCTTGCCCGCAGCCCTCAGCCGCAGAGTCCTCAGCTTCTCCTTACCTTTCCCTCCCCCGTGGGGCCGTATGGTTTCTGTCCTCTGATCCACCCACTTTCCAGCTGCCAGCTTGTTCAGGCTCCCTGCCCACGAGGCACAAATCAGTTCCCGATGCCCAGGCACTGGGGGAGCACCTGCTGAGTCTCATGTGGACCAGGTGGGCATCCGGTGGGCCCCACACCGTGTGCTTCTCCTTCCCCGCCGTGCAAGGCTAGACAGGGCCTCCCTCTGCAACCCTGCACACCGCCGCCTGCACCCACCCCGTCCCCCACCCTGTGCATGGCCAGGGCCCCTGCTTGAAGGTGCTTCCCACCCCAGCCCTCTGGGCAACGCTGTGAGCACTGACTTTCTGAATTCAAAGACGCGAAGATGTTTTTGTGTCTTACACTTGATGGGTTCTTCAGTAGGGTGCTTTGTTTCTGGGCGCTCCTTGGTTCTCTTCACTCCCTCAAAACGCTATTTAGCTCCTGATGAAGCTTGCAATCGATGGCATTTCAGCCCCAAGGAAGTATGATAAATGGATAGTGTAATCAGGGACATCTGGAGATTGTTTTTTAACCCAAGGGAGTAACTGTAATGGGAAAAATTGTGGGTTGTCTCTTGATGGGGGCATTTGGGGATGTAAGCACTGTTCAGACGTCACTGATCGTTGGCTTGTCACGGGCCCAGATATTCTATGCTGAGAACTTCACTGCTCTGGTCTTAGAGACCAGATAGAATACTATTTCTGCTGCTGTCACGGACCCTTTCCACGCCATAGGATTGGGGCAAGCCTGGGGTCCCTGAATGTCTGTCTTCTGGCTTCAATTCCCTTTCTGAGCGGGGATGCAGAGACAGAATCGTCCGGGGACGGAGATGAGGGGAGAGGGACCCAAAGTCCCAGAATGGGAAGTCAAAGGGTCTTGGCAGGTAAAACTACCCGAAACAGGGCAGACACTTTGGATCCCCTTTCTTGCTGCCCGTCCCGGAGAGAGGGTGCTACTCCCACTGCCCAGTGCACCAACCGGAGGTTCCGGATGGCGGGGGAGCACAGCCTCTCCGGGCTGGGACAGCCCGTGGGTCTTCTTCCTAATGGGCCGCCATGGAAACCCAAAGGCTCCCCTCGCAGGGTGGGTCCCCTGGTGGCAGGATGCTGGCCAGCCGGGCCTGAGCGGTCCCCGGGCAAGCCTCGGCTTTCAAACCCAGAGCTCAACCGGGTCCTTCCTGCCATTCTCGTTCCCTCTGCCTTTCAAACCCATCTGTCCTCCGCCATCTCAGTATAGCCGGTGTCCCAAGCCGCTGTTTCTCCCCTAGACCCCCCTGCAGTCAGCAGCTCTCCACTGAACGCCAGCTCCCAGAGAGGTGCGTGGGGATCCAGAAACAGTAAGGCACGAAGCTCTGCCAGCTGGGGGTGGTGAGTGTGAAGAAAGAGCCCAAGGTAGCCCCTGCCAGGTGCCAAAGGAGTGGTACAGACAGGGCGTTCTCCGGGAACTCAGAGGAGGGTGGTGGGCAGGGGAGGCATTTTTGGAAGAGTGGAGAGGTGACCTTTAAAGACGGGGAAAACGGTCGGTGAGGTGTGAGCAAAGGGCCCACCGGGGGGGATGTGCGTGGTGTGTCTGGAACGTTGAAGCTTCAGGCAAAGGGGTGTGCATCTCACCTGTAAGCCACGGGGAGCTCCCTGAGGGAAGGCAGGCCAGGTAGGAAACTTGGCTAAAAACTCCGCTCTGGGGGCGCCTGGGTGGCTCAGTGGGTTAAGCCTCTGCCTTCGGCTCAGGTCATGATCTCAGGGTCCCGGGATCAAGCCCCACATCGGGCTCTCTGCTCAGCAGGGAGCCTGCTTCCCCCTCTCTCTCTGCCTGCCTCTCTGCCTACTTGTGATCTCTCTGTCTGTCAAATAAATAAATAAAAAACAAACAAACAAAAAAAAAAACCTCTGCTCTGGGTATGCAGTTGGCGGTCTTTACGGCTGTGCTCTCCCAGAGCCAAGGCACTAGCCACGGGCGGCAGCTGAGCTCTTGGCAGGTGGGGCTAGTCGGGACTGAGATGCATTGTAAGTTCAAAAGCTACACTGGGTTCTGAAGGCTTCATCCAGATAGAAAACAATGTGTAATACCTCCGTCATTTTTTTTCTCTCTCAGGTACACGCTGAAATAATAACACATTGGATGTATGGCCCATGTAACGTATATTATTAAAACTAGGTCCACCTGTGTCTTTTTACTTCTTTGAAGGGTGGCTGGCAGAAAATGTTAAGTTCTACCCAGTGGCTCACCTCATCATCCTTTTGGACAAAACAGGATTAGAGTCTTACAATATACTCTTTTTTTTTTTTTTTTTTTAACGCAATTCCCTTTCTCTGTAGTCATGACAGTCTTTTAAAGATTTTATTTATTTATTTATTTATTTATTTATTTATTTATTTATGTATTTGCAAGAGGGTGAGCAGGGGGAGGAGTAGAGGGAAGGGGACCAGCAGACTCTGTGCTGAGCAGGGGGACCAAGATGCGGGGCTCGATCTCGTGACCTGAGCCGAAACCAGGAGTCGGACTCTGAACCGACTGCGCCACCCAGGCGTCCTCACTTCTTCTCATTCTCTCTCAACAGCCGTCCTTCCCTCTTCTTGCTCGGTCTTCCTGTCACCTTGGCCTTCTTCTCTCTTGATGGTCAGGCCTGATGACAGGAGGTCCTGCTCCCCTCTCAAATGGCAGCTGGAGCCCCCGCACAGCTTGGGGGAGCCCGTCTCTCTCAGGTGCTATCCCCTATTTTTGGCTCCTCTTTCTTGGTTTGTGTCTGAGAAAGGGTGCGGTGAAGGTTGACATTTTTGAGACCCTGCATGCTTGAAAGTGTCTATATTCTATCCGCACACCTGATCAATCAATCCTTCTGCTGGGGGTAGCGTCCTAAATTAAGATCCCCCCCCCACCACGCCGCCTCCCATCCCCCCAGTGTCCTGAAGGCAGTTTCTCTCCTGTTTTCATGCTTCCAATGTTGCTCCTGGACCAATCCCATGCTATTTTGCCCTCCACACCCTTTGTGTGGCCTCTGGAAGGTGTCAGGATGATCTTGGCTCCTACAATTTGGACATTTCACCAGTGCTTTAATGTGGGGTTCTGCACCCGTCCATTCTGCAGAGCACTTGGGGAGCCTTCTATCCAGAAGCTCAGACCCTCAGTTCTGGGAAACACACTATTTTCCATAATCCCTGTTGTTTCCTGCAGCTTTTCTCTCTCCCTAGTCACATATGGAACTTCCGACCCATCTTTCTATGTTTGTGTCTGTTTTCTCTTACTTACCATCTCTTGGTTTTCTCATTCTGCTTCCTGGGAAAGTTCCCCAGCTTTATCTTCTGACCATCCTCTTTTTGGCTTCTCTTGTTTTCCTTAGCTCCTTTAAAAAAATCTTCTTGTTTCATGAATCCAACATTTTATTTCTCAGAGGATATTAACTGTAGTGTTTCTGGAGTTTATTTTTTCCTGGTCCGTCCGTTACCTCTGTTCCTCTGAGTTCCTTTTCTTTTCTCCTTTTTAAAATTTGATACGCTCTCTGTTTTCACCCTGTAGTCTTTCTCAGAGACTGGTTACCCTTGGGTTATCTGTTCATAGTGAAGAGTAGGTCACTAAAAGCTTTCCAGAAACTGTGCGTGAGTGTGTTTGTGTGGAATTTTTAATTTATGGGCTTCATTACAGAGTGGCCAATTGGAGACCCAGACATTTTACTGGGGACTCCCAAATAGAAGTTTCTGTAAAGCTCTTTCTGCGACCAGTTCCCAGCACCCTGGATGACGGTGCTTTCAGAACCAAATGGCAGAAGGGGGTGTCCCCTGCTTGCCCCCAACTGCTGTGCACCTGCCCTCCTCTATGGGAGCTTGTCTGGCCCACTTTCCCTACAAAATGTCAGGGTGAGGGAGGGGTAGGTTATCAGTGCCTTCATGGGAAAGGGGAGATGCCTTCTCATACAGACTTGTAATCGGTGTCCTCTCTCCTGCCTTCCAAAGTAGCCAGCACCTCCAATTCCTGACCTTTCCAGCACGAGTGGCAAAGATCTGTCCACTTCTCGCTGACCGCCCCTTTGGTAGGCACTGGGTTCCCAGTTTCTCAGTTCTGCTAATTCCTCCATCTGCTTTCCATCTTCCAAAAATCTGTTGCCTGTGCGTGTCACTTCTGTGTTCTCTCTGTCCTTATCTACTCATCTTCTCTTTACTCCTTTGCTCTCATTCCAACGGGGGTTAGAAGGAGCAGATGTGTGGTGAGCTTACCACATGTAGCAGGAAACCCCTGTGAATGCTTCTGCAGTTTGCCCAGTCCCTTCCCTTACTTAGTAAAGGATGCTCCCGGGTCATTCCTCATGGAGAACTTGTAAAGGCTTTCCTGTTGTCAAGGTCAATTTTATTTAGAAAAGTGGAGGAGACTAGATTAAACGTACCCTGAACCCAGCTTATTGTTGCTTTTAAATTAATTATGACATCATAACAAATTATTTAATTTTTATTTAAATAAAAATGTCTTTTTTGCATTAGTCATTGTCACAGAACTGCATGGAAAACAATGTCTGGTTGTTTTGTCTCTGGAAATTAGGGTTCCCTATGGGCTGGGTCCTCCGGGAGGCTGGACAGCCTTTTCTCTAGGTGGCATTTATTAAAACAGGAAGTCGGGCCAATGAGATTGCATGGGAGGAGTCTAATTCAGGAAAACCAAACTGCCTTCAGGGCCCTTAACTCCTTTAACAAGTGTGTTGGTTTTTTTAAAGGATGCTGGATTCTCTGTTCACTGTCTGGGACACGCCTCCCCCTTCCAGCACATACAGCCCAGAGCCTCTCACTGGCAGCGGCCAGCCAGCCAGGTGGACCTGAAAGCAATGACCTCGTGGGCTTCCAAGGAAGGCCACCTGTTCCACCAGCCGCAAGGGCGTCCCCTCCTCATGGGCGGGGCGCAGGGCGGGTCGTCACGGAGTCTTCTCTGTCCTTGCCTCTCCAGGTGCCCCTTTTCAAAGGTCTCAGCATCCTCACGCTACCTCCTGCCGTCACTTCCACCTGGGCCCCCCGCAGCCGCAGCAGCTGGCGCCCGACTTCCCCCTGGCCCACCCCGTGCAGTCGCAGCCGGGCCTCAGCGCCCACATGGCCCCGGCCCACCAGCACAGCGGCACCCTGCACCAGTCGCTGACTCCGCTGCCCACCCTGCAGTTCCAGGACGTCACAGGTCCCTCCTTCCTACCTCAGGCCCTGCACCAGCAATACCTCCTGCAGCAGCAGCTCCTGGAAGCCCAGCACCGCAGGCTCGTCTCGCACCCGAGGTGGGCGGGGCGGGGCGGGGCGGGGCCGGGGCGGGGCCGGGGGCGGGGCCTCGGGCAGGACTCTGGGCTTCCGGCTGCCACCCCGCCCCCTGGGCGGGCAGTCATCCCGTGGGGTTCTGTACGGGAGGCAGCTTTTACTCCAGTTTCAGGCGCTGAACGCCCCCTGGACCCGACACGGGTTCCCTCGGTAGCCAGTGTGTGTCCTTGTCATTTCACCCAGGTGCAGGGGCAGGGGCCGGATAACTGGTGGTTTACAGTGCTCACGGTGGAAGAAGGGAGTCCTCACGTCCCCTGGAGCTTCACGATCACCTGATTCTAACACCTAAGGTCCCTAAGGGACACCAAAGGACATAGCTGCTTCCGCCCTGCCCTCAGAGAGCCCATGGTCTGGTTGGGGGGACCAGCTATGAAACAAATGAAGAGTAAAATTATATAATACGGGGCAAGTCAGTTCACCACTCTGAGCCTCAACTGTTAAGAGAAAGAGAGTACATCAAGGGTTTGCAAACATTTGTGCCTTAGGATTCTTCACACTCTTAAAAATTATTGAGGATTACACAAGCTTCTGTTTACACACAGGTTATGACTATTGATATTTACCCCATGTTGGAAATTAAAACTGAGCTATTTAAACCACATTTATTAATTCATTTAAAAATACAAGAACAAACCCATAAAAACCAAAAAGACCAATTGTGTCTTTTTTGAAAAGAAGGTACATATACATGTAGTGAGAAGAGGGATTTTTTTTTTTTTTTTACATATTTGCAAATCTTTAATGCCTGGCTTAATAGAAGACAGCTGTGTTCTCATGTCTTCTTCTGCAGTCTGTTCCAGAATCACCTATAATTTCTAGAAAATTCACCATTCACCTGTGAGAGAATGAGAGTAGAAAAGCAAATAACATCCTAGTACTATTATGAAAATAGATTTGACCTCACAAACCCCATGAAGGAGTCTCAGGGACCCCCAGGAGTGCGTGGACCACACTGAGGACCGATAGACCTGATGAATTCTAAGGCTCTAAGAGTGTGTGACTGTGGGGGTTGGGGTGTGGGGGGCACAGATGACTGTTGTAGCAGGTCAGAGGGAAGAGAGGTCATCATGCCTGCGGTGTGCAGGGAGGCCTTCCTGTAGGTGGTGTCTTTGACTGGGGCCATGAAAGCTGGGAAGAGTGTGGAGAAGGGTGGAGGAGAGGAGAAGGGTGTGGCAGGAGCAGAGGGGTACACAGGTGTGGGAAAGTCTACAGGAGGCACGTCTGTGTCCCCTGAAGACAGCCCACAAAATTCAGAGGGAGGAAGTAGGAGAAATAGCAGAGGAGGCTGGGGAGTTTGGGTGGGACAGGTGGCCGGCAGGAGACACACCGAGGGAGAGGACTCAGCATAGTGGGCAGCCCCCAGATAACAGGAATGTTTGAATTATTGACAGCCACCAGCTGGGAAACGTCCTTGGAATTTGGGAAGAGGGACAAAACCCACTACTCTGTAAGCTATAGGCTCAGGCTGGCCAGGGCTGCTTAGTGACTGGGCTGGACCTGGGGCAGCCTTGACGCCATGGGCCCTCCTTCCCTTCCTGTGCAGGCGGAGTCAGGAGCGTGTGTCTGTCCATCCCCACCGCCTCCACCCCAGCTTCGACTTCAGCCACCAACTCCAGACGCCTCAGCCCAGGTATTTGGCTGAGGGCACTGACTGGTGAGTGTTTGGGGGCCCTAAGCAAGGGGGGGGGTGAGTAGGGTCTTGCCTGATCCATGCAGTTCCTGTTTCCTTCACGTTGAATGATGCAGGAGGCCTATCTTCAAACTCCAGGCTTTGCCTGTGCCCCCAGTCACCCTCAAGGCCACATGACCCCCACTGGGCCTGGTGAAGGCACTTAGCTCAGGATGTGCCTGGATAGCACCATGTGCCCAGCCTGGGGCTCTGTGCTCATGGTCCTGCAGGGGAGGAGGGGACAGAGACAGAAAACACTTCCCAAGGTCAATGATGCCTGGAAACCAGTGGTTTCTGGGAGGCAGGCAGAAAGGAGAGTCTCAGGAGCTAGCTAATCAGGGAGGGCTTCCTGGAGAGGGTGGACCTTGAGGGATCCACAGAGAGGAGCCAGGGCAACCCAGCAAGACCAAACACGGGCTTGTGGAGGCAGAGCAGGGTTGGAGGTAAGGACTGAGGAGAGAAGCTGGGGAGAAAGATTGAGGGCTTTGCCGTGATATCTTTGTAGGCACTGAAATCCTGTGTCTTACAATTTCTTACACTCAGGGCAGAGGGATAGAGGTCTTTGTTGCCCTGTGATGTAGTGTTGCTTGGTTTGGGGTCCTCTGTCCCACCTGCCTCTCTGGTTCTAGCTCTGGACTTGGTTCACCTACACTAGGGTGTGGTGCTCACGTCCACACACTTGAAAAAGTCGTGTAGTTCCCTGAGGCATTTGGGTTTAGAGGGCATCACGCCTGCAACTTATTTTCAAATAGTTCAGGGAAAAACCCCACGGAGAAGTGCGTGTGTAGCTGTTGTAAGTATACGCAGAGAGAGAGAGAAGGAACTAAAAATGCGGCAAAATAGTAAAACATTAACGCTTGGGGAACCTGGGTGAAGCGGGTCTGGGAATTCTTCGGGCTGGTCTTACTTATAACTTTGGGGTCAACATGTTGCTGTTTGAAAGACTATAAATGCAAACAAACAAAAACTTCTATGGAGAAGCAGGGACTATATTAAAAAAAAAAAAAAAGACAGATGTGCTCTGTGTCATTTTCCAGCTGTCAGTCAGGTGGACAGGGCTTCCAGGAATGGTTCAAAAGCGGGCGAGTTCCGGTTGACTGCGTGCAAAAGGTGCTTCCAGGCGCAGGAAATAGTTGTTCTAAGGCGTTTCCATGTCTTCCAGCCCTCTGCTCGTTCTGGGGGACGTTCTGTGAAATTGAACACTTCCTCAAAGGAGAGGCGACGCGGCGGCCAACTTCAGCCCAGGCTTTTTCTAATTAGCAGATTCAAATCAGGAAGGTTTAATTGCAGTTTGGATTGAATTCTGTCCCTCAGCAGTCAAGTCCATCCAATTTAATTCAATTCAGTACACACTGGGTGATTTGAACAAACATGGGGGAGCCAGCGCGGCCAGTGGGACCGAGGAGGTGACATGGGTGAATGGGGAGTCTTGTCCTGGGGTGGTGTCAGGAGCCCTGCAGGTGTGAGCCTCCCCAGCTCGCTGGCTTTCCACGCTTCACTCCCTCTGCCCTTCTGACCTCTGTCCACCTGAGAAACAAAGACTGATGCCCTGAGAGACCTCAGCAGGGGGCGAGGGGGGGATCCTGCCCTGAGTCACATCTGGGTTCACCCTGGGCTTTTTGTGCCTGGCCTGTCCACCTTACTTTGGGATATTTAAACCCTGCTCTACCCAGGCAGCTTCTCTTAGCTGGGCATCTTGGCCAAGAGTGTGGGGGAACAGTAGCCCTTGCGGCAGCAATCCCAACTATGCCCCCTTTTTGGTCCATACCGGATAACTCGACCCTAACCTTGAGCTCCAATGTCTCTGTCCTCATCACACTCCTTCCTTGACCCATTCCCGGCTTCATACTTCCAGCTGTGATGCTAAGGTCTGATTGCACCCTGTTCCACCACCCAGCCCTAGCCCTGGCCAGGCAGAACGCCCCCCCCCCCACACCCCGGTTACCTGGGACCTGGAGGGCAACAGCATTTGACTGTCCCTCCCCTGCCGCGGCTCTGCCTCTGCCAAGCCTCCAGGTTCACCTGCGAGATGGTGCTAGCTCTTAAGCTCTCCGGGCAGAATGTTAGGCTCAAGGTAGCCACCAGACCACAGCACACTTCAAGGCCATTGGCAGTGAGTGGAAAATAAAGTTTAGCTTGATATTTAGATGCAAATGACAAGAAACTATGCATTGAGACAATGCTCCCCATATATATACACATAGACACACGCATCACATCTGGAAGCAGGAATTCCTTAAATACCTCTCATATCTTTTTTCCTTAGTTTGGATGTATTTGTTGAAAAGATGTGGGCTGTTTTTTCTGTGTTCCCCCCAACTCGGTTCTTGCCGGTTGCCCTCTGCTGGATCTGTTCAGAGGTCCCTCCGTTTTCCTCAGTTCCTGGTGCACTGGCACTTAGATCAAGCGTGGAGCAGATTCACGTTCAACTCTTACTATTTCTTGGCAAAAGTACTGACAAGGGGTGTGTTCTCCCAGCAGAAAGCTGGTTGTCTCTCCCTCTGCGGTGTTAGCCATTGGTGATCTCTGCCCGGAGCCTTTACTTCTTTCGGGGACGCAGGGAGGGGACGGATAACTCCACCATTCCTTATTCATTTGTTAGCTATAAAGCTTTTATAAAGAGGAATTCCCCTTCATCAACCATTTGGCTACCCTCCGTCCAGTTAACAGAGGAAAGGCAGCATAAACGTCGGATTCTTTCCCTCTCTTTACTGGTTTTCAAAATGAAGCATTGGTTCCCTAATGTCCTCTGAAGGGACTGGTTTTCTTTACCATCATCTCCCTCTCATGGATCCGAACCTGTTCGAAAAGTTCCCATCTGCTGGAATGATGCTTGCTGACATGCCCCTTGTCTGAGCCCTGGCCAGTGGGAACCTCTTCTGGATGCCGTGATAACTTTCTTGCTTTCAGTTATAACAAGAGGTTTCAAATCATTTTGCACATTTTCTGCTCCAGACCTGAAATTGGCCATTTCTCAAGGAGCCCTGGTTCCTCTTCAGTTGGAATGACTGATTTTTTTTTTTTTAAGGGAGTTTTCCCTTAAAACTTGTAGGAGGCGGGGGTAGGGGTCCAGGATGGCTTTCCCAGCCTCATGGCTGCAGAGGTCCCTCTTCTGTGGTTTTCTCACAGTGGCACAAATGTGGCCTCTCTCCCCCTGCCCCTCCACTTCCACCTGACTTGTCTTCCCTTGGCTCCGTATCCCTGACCAGCTCCGTATCCCTGACCAGCTCTGTTTGGATCCTTTCAGCGTTTCTCTCAAGGATGGGCTTTGTCTTGGGAGGAGCTTCGGTGCACTCATTCTAAGGAGTTTTCTGGGGTGTAGGCCATTCCAGCCCCTTCTGACCTGGTAGACCCCCTTTCTCCTCTGAGTCTCTGTTTCCTTCACTTAAAAGAGAGGGGAAGGGGTGCCGAGTCCCTCGCAGCTCTGGTGGTTTGTGACTCTGAGTCTTGTGTCTGGGGTCCCTTCTGTAAGCAGATGACTGAATCCCTGCACCCTGTGGTTCACCGTGGCCTTGTCCCCACAGGGATCTCAGTGTGGACGCCGGCTTGAGCCCTGCCCAGTTCCAGGTGCGGCCCATCCCTCAGCACTATCAGCATTACCTAGCGACTCCTCGAATGCACCACTTTCCCAGAAACTCCTCCTCCACGCAGATGGTGAGTGCAAGGGCTCTGCCAGGAAAGAGACCCCCTGACTGCCTGTGGGTGCCGGTGGTGAGAGACTGAGGCCCACAGCTCCCCTGTGTCCTGCTGTCATGCTGTCCTCCCCTCCCCGCTGCTGCTCCCACTCTGGCTTGATCTGCTGGACAAAAGGCCTTTGTCCCTGCAGGGCTCTGTGATTGCAGAAGGGGACAGGGTGGCTCTGGGGGACCTTTTCAGTCCCTGGCGTTGCAAGCTCCATGGAGCGGAGATGAGGACAGGCCATCAAAGTGGCACCGGACTGTTGGCGAGATATTATCTCCAGACAGCCCGTGCATGTAGCTGCCCTACAACACATTTCCCCCCTTCCAGCCCTTGTCTCCGCCATTAACCACCCCATCCTCAGTCTTCTTGTTTGTACCATGAGAGGTTTGCATGAGTGATCGCTGAAGCCCTTGTCTGATGTTCTACGATTGATGTCATGAGCACCATCTCCTATGAGACAAAGCTAACATTTATGGAACACTCAGTGCACGGCAGGCCCTGTTCTAACTAAGCACGTTATGCGACTTACTCGCAACGTTACAGGGAAGGGTGTTTATCCCTGTTTTACAGCTGGGCAAACAGGAGCAGAGAGGTTAAGAAACAGAGCTCATGCAGTGAGTAGGTAGAGGAACTGTGATGGAAATCTGGGCCCTCCAACTCATAGTCGGGGCCAGGGGAGGGGGGAGGGGTAGGGGGGAGGGGTAGGGGGTAAGCAGGGCAGGGACTTGCCAGGACAGCGTCAGATCCTGTCTTTATTTAACATTTTGGTATTTTGTTCATTATGGACTTTTGGCAATAATTTTGATTTTTTAAAATATTGTATTAAAATATTATTTACCTTCATTATTGAGTCTACTGTGCTGAAATACTTTTTACCTTGATTACTGAGTCTTTTGTGCTGAAATTTGTGCTCTCACTGGCCCTGCCTGGCTAGATGTGGCCCATGCCCTTCACCATCTGAGACACCTCCTGGGGTAGTACTGAGTAGAGTGGAGGAAGGGGTCTGAGGCCCCCCAGCTGCCTGGGTTTGAAATCATCGTCTGCCACTTAGGCACTGACTTTATCTATTTGTGTCTCGTTTCCCCTACCAGTAAGTTGGGGGTAGCAATGGTAGCCACATCCTAGATCAGATGAGATCACTCAAGTTGTTACATGCAGTGCTTAGACAGTGCCTCTCTGGGAATAAATGTCCAATCAGCTGAGTCATCTTACTAATGATATTAGCATACAGTATATATATATTTACTAATTTATACTTACTTTATTAATTTTGTTATTTTTGGGGGGAGCTGATTTGGCATAGGCTTGGTTCTTGGTGAGGAGAGGAGGGTATATAAGAGCAGGAAAGAGAGCACTTCCCACTGACGAATCTCGGGGATGTGCAGCTTGGTCGGTTGTGGGGGGAGCAGCTGGATGCTGGGCTCATGCAGCCAGGAATCCCATCTGAGGTGTTTTTCTCTCCAACAGGTTGTCCATGAAATCCGAAACTACCCTTACCCTCAGCTTCACTTCCTTGCTCTCCAGGGACTAAACCCCAGCAGACACACCTCCGCAGTGCGGGAGAGCTATGAGGTACGCCCGCCCCTCTGTCTGGTTCCATCTGGGTTGGGGGAGACATCATGAATGTTCATGTTCATGGTCCCCTCTCCCTCTCTCCTGTTGGTGGGTAGGGCATGGGAGGTTGTGGGAAGCTTTGGGCTTGACCGTAAGAGAGAAAAAAAGAGAGAGTGAGTAAAGATGTTGGGGTCTTTCAGTACCAGCCAAGTTCTCCCCAGTGGTTATGTGAGTGCTTCCTGCTAACATCTTTCAGTGCCCTCCCTCTGTATTGTGTGTGTGCACATGTGTGAGTGAGGGAGTACATGCAGAATGCACATGTTCACACTTTCCTCTTTGCAGGAGCTGCTGCAGCTTGAGGACAGGTTGGGAAATGTGACTCGGGGAGCTGTACAGAACACCATTGAGAGGTTCACCTTCCCCCACAAATACAAGAAGGTGAGTCTGCTAGTGGGTGTGTCATTGAGGGGTTGTGGTTAGATGCTCTGAAGCTGTGATGCTTTCTGGATCTTCTCCCTTGTCTCTGTCAGGTGTGACCAGGAGGAGAGATGGGGGTGCCTCTCTCATGATGAAGGAGGAGGGCTGGATGTGCGTGTGCATGCAGACTTGTGAGTGGGTGTGTTAGGTAGGCATACAGGTGTATGAATGCTTGTATCTGAATGAGTGGGCAAAGGGAGCAACTGCAGCAAAGGCCAAGATATATCTTAGAAAAGAAGTCCAAGTCCAATCCCACATGGGGACAAATGGGCAACTAAGACTTCAGAGCAGGATTATTGAGCAGCAAGATCACCTGTGGAGCTTTTAAGGCCACACATCCAAAACTCCACCCTAACCCTATAGAAGTGCACTCTTCACCAATACAGCTCAGGAGTCTGGAGTAGGATTAAAATCCAGCCATCTGATTTTTAAATATTTTGAAATTCCAGTAAATAAAAAATTTGGAAGCAACCAAGATGTCATTCAATAAGTAAGAGGATAAACAACAGTGGTGCATCCATACAATGGAATATTAGTTCATGATTTTAAAAAACGAGCCATGCAGAGACATTAGGGAATCTTAAATGCATATTACTAAGTGAAAGAAGCCAACCTGAAAAGGCATACTGTATGATTCCAATCATATAGCATTCTGGAAAAGGCAAAACTAGACAGTTAAAAGGTCCCTTGTTGCCAGGGGCTTTAGGGAGAGGGATAGACGAGTGAATGGGTGGATCACAGGCTATTTTTAGTGAAACTATTGTATGACACTGTAATGGTGGACACATGACATGGTGCATTTGTCAAAGCCCATGGAAGAATGAACCCTAATGTAAACTCTAATAACAGTGTTTCACTGTCAGTCCATCAGTTATAACAAATGTACCACAAATACAAGATGCTAAAATAGCTCAGACTGTGTGTGTGTGTTGAGTGGGGGAAGGGACAAGGGAATGGGCTGTATTTTCTGCTCAATTTTAATGTAAACTAAAATTACTCTACAAAATAAATTCCTCTGTGAAAAAAAAATATTTTTTAAATTTAAGAACTAAAAGCTTGATAAGGACTGAGAGAGTTGGCATGGGAAAACACCCATTGAAGTCAAGCCAGAGCCCATCTTACTGCCTCATGAGGCACTAGGACTCAATGGTCATGAGCACTAAGTGTTGGAGTCAGATGGGGCCAGTGTTTAATTTCAGTGTTACTGCTGTCTTTGTTGGGCTGCTGTAATGAAGTATCATCAGCTGGGTGGTTGAAACAGCAGCCATTTATTTCTCATAGTTCTCAAGCCTGGGAAGGCACTGGGTTCTCTTCCTGACTTGTAGATGGCTCCATTCTTGCTGTATCTTCACAAGGCAGAGAGAGGAAACTCTGGTGTCTTTTCCTGTTCTTATGGGGGCACTGATCCCATCATGGAGGCTTTGTCTTCATGACCTCAGCTAAACCTAATTAGCTTCCAGAGGTTCCCATCTCCTAATACCATCACATTGGGGGGTAGGGCATCAACATCTGAATTTGGGATTGGGAGGCAAAGACATTCAATCCATAGCCACCGCTGAGAGCTGTGTAGCTATGGACAACTTACTTGACTTTTCTGTCCTCTTCCCCATCCTTTTTAGTGTCAAATAGGAATGATGTGTTAGTAGCAACCATAAGGGGTTCCCCAGTGGGATAATGCATGTAATAGCTTAGTACAGTACCTGGTATCTGGTGAGTGATCAGGGATGGTGAACTGCTTTCACCTTGATAGAGGGCTCACTTGTTCTAGACTTGCATGGATGCCCATGATATCAGTTCAAAGGCTATGATCTTGGTCTGTGCAGATCCTCACAGAGGCATTGAATTCATCCATACGTGATTTCAACCAACATTCATTATCTACAATCTGTCTTATATGGGTAGTATGTATGGAGGAAATGACAGTATTTCAGTAACTAAGGGTAGCATTAGCAAATGGAAGATAATCATTCTCTGCAGGGTGAGCTTTAGGATACTGGAGCTGAACATGGAAGGCAATGAGTGGTGTGTTCAAGATCCCAGAGCAGCTTCCACTCCTCTGACCAGGGTGTGCTCATTCTCGTCAGGGCCACAGGCCATGAGGGGACAGGGAGAGAATACACATGGAGGATGAAAAGAGAACATGGACCAAGCCAATAATATAAAGGGGTGAGGTAAAAGTGATGAGAATAAAGGGAGAATTAGGGGAATAAAATAGTATAAGAAAAAAATAAGAATAATTAAAAATATGAAATGATAAAGTTTAGGACCCAAACGAAATGTGAAAAAAACTTTGAAAATTCAAACTGAGAGTCAAATAATACAAAACAAAAATATTTTACAATAGCAATGATAAAAGAATAAAAAATACAAGGGAAGAATAGTCATGGAGACAATATAAAAAGTAAGAATCGGGCAAAGATATGAAAACAGCATACAGAATGAAAACCAATCACACTGACATGAAAGGGAGTGTGAATGAGGACAAAAAGGTACGGGAAGAAGAGATAAAGAAGAAATAAATGCTGAGAAGAGTTCCCATTAAAATAAAAGTTACATAGGTAATAAGGAGGCAACCCAGAAGACATAGAAGATTAAAAATACAAAAGAGGAAATAGGAAGATTTGAAAAGAGACTGATTAAAGAAATATGGATTAGGGACATCTGGGTGGCACAGTTGGGTAAGATCCAACTCTTGATTTTGGCTCAGATTGTGATCTTAGGGTTGTGAGATCAAGCCCTGAGTTGGGCTCTGTGCTCTGAGTGGAGTCTGCTTAAGACTCTATCTTCCTCTCCTTCTGTCCCTCTCCCTTCTCTCTCTCTCTCTCAAATAAATAAATATTAAAAAAGGAAAGAAATATAGATTAGATGTAGTAGAACAAGGTTAGACTATTTGGTCTATTTGGTCTTGTGGTTTTTCCCACAATTGTGGGAAAAAAATAGAAAATAGGTAGACAGTGAGACTTATTGGTATCTTTTATAGAACATCCCTTTTCTCAAAGGACCAACTGAAAGAAGGCCACTTCTGGAAACCCAGATGGGCTGTTAGGCAGGCAGACCATCATGACTTAATTCATACTCAGAAGCCATGATGATTATATGGGACTATGAATGTAATTCTGATTTTCTGGTTTCTAGACAATGGAACACTTATTGCACTGGCCATCACATGGTTTGCGTTGGAGTGGATAGGGCCCAGGGAGGCTGAGAGCAGAAAGCATAGATTTTCTCTATGTTCCAGTGAGGTTACAACACTCCAGGGACCACATCAGACTAAGGAACTCCAGAGCTTAGGACCAAGGATTGGAGTGGGGAAACCTAACATCTAAGCTGTCCCCAAAGTCAAAGTTATTTTGTGGGCAACTTTTTTTTTTTAATCTTGTGACTCTTCAGATTTTTCTCTTGGAAAAATGACCTTTAAGTCTGCTTCTCTCTGGAGAGGGGACAGAAGGGCTAGTTTTCTTCCCATGAATATTATCAGACTGTTTCATTGCACAGCTTGGAGATGGGGACAAGAAAGGTGGGCCAGTTTTACTCATTGATTAGATTCCTTCCTCCCCAGAATATTTTAAAAGTACCTATGATGTACCTTCAGCTTGCCCAAGTATGGAACTATACCCAAGAAAGGGTGAACCATGGTCCACACCATCTAAGAACTTGGAAATTTCTATATAGCAGTTAATGATTTTCAAATAATTAGCGTAGAATTTAAAACAATTCAACTAAAGTCAGAAGTGTAAATAGCGTGACTACATGATGTCCAAACTCATGTTGGAGCTAGTGCTTATCTTAAAGGAATTTTCTGGATAGGAAGAAATCCAACAATATAAAATAACTGTATGGTACAAATGATATGAGTTGAGGAATTTTGCTTTCACCTAGTTATGAATGAATAAATGAATAGAACTTAGTTGAGTGAAAGAGAGAAAAGAAGGAGGGAAGGAGAGAAAGAAGGAAGGAAGGGAGGGGTAGATGGGTAGATGGATAGAAGGGTAGATGGATGGAAGGAAGCTGAGTGGATAAATGGATGGGTGGGTGAGTGGATGTATGCATGGATATATGTATGGATGGGTGAGAAGGTAGATGGTGGATGGGTGAGATGTTGGTTGGGTAGAGGGTGACCGAGTGAGTGGATGGGTCGATGAGTGGATGGGTAGATGAGTAAATGGGTGAGTGGATGGACGGATAAAGCACGCTGGACCTGAATGTGGAGGCAGAAGCCTGGAGGCAGGGATCTAAGTAGGAAAGGACATAAAGGAGGAGTGGACAGTGTGAGGGGAATAGGAAGGAGAAGCAGTTTCTCCACAAGACATAGTTTTACCATGTACTGGTTCATTCATTCCTTTCCAAACTCTATACCTGTCAGCCAGGATAACCACCACTGTATCCCAAGGCAAGGAGAAAGAGCTGGGGAGGAGGCTGGGAAAAGGGTCTGGGATAAGCAGGCAAGTCTGGGGATTCCTTAAGATCTTACAAAGACACTGACTCCCGGATTAGGGAGGGGGCGGCTGTGGTTGAGAGATCAGGGTCTCCAGGTGAGCTGCTCCAGGTAACGGATTCTCTTCTTCTGCTTCTCATAGCGAAGACCCCAGGATAGCAAGGGCAAGAAGGAAGAGGGGGAAGAGTCAGACACAGATGAGAAATGCACAATTTGTCTGTCTATGCTGGAAGATGGAGAAGATGTGAGGTAAGAGACCCGCTCCTTCTGTCCACCCCACCCTCCCCCCCGCAGGTATTAATGATCAGTCGCGTGCTGTATGTCAGGGGTACAGTGCTTGTTTTCTCATGCATGTGCATGCTAAGTATGCCATAGATTGTTGTGTGGTTCTTCTAGGAAGGTGGTATGTGGAATGTTCTAGATGTGTGATGCTTATGGTGTGGACTGGTGGACACAGAGTGTAAGAGAACAGAGTGATATTTGGCTTGGATGGGTGTAAGACAAAGTCATGGCTTTGTTTCAGGCTGGTCTGAAGGGGCTTCATGGAGGAGGAGGGCTGTGGGGTGCCCCTCCCTGACATGACTTCCCAGCCCTGCCGCAGCCTCGCTGCAGGGCAGGGCTCCCAAGACCCACTTTGGCCCATCCCCCAGTGGTGCCAGGGTGGGCCACCCCCCACCCCCATCCTGTGATAGCCAGTATCGTGCCGCCCCTGGCCCTCCCGGGACCCCCTCCCTTTCCACCAGTCCTCTGACTCTCCCTTCTCTTCCAGGCGCCTACCCTGTATGCATCTTTTCCATCAACTGTGTGTGGACCAGTGGCTCGCCATGAGCAAGAAATGTCCCATCTGCCGAGTGGACATTGAGACACAACTGGGAGCCGACAGCTGAGGGAGGAATTAGCCAGTGGACGCCCCATTTTCCTTCACCAGGTCCTCCCCACGGCCATAGCCCTTGCAGCCAAACTTTGCCTTCTGAGCCATTTGATGTAGAGGAAAAGCCTGCAAGCACATTTTGTGGAAAGAGGAGTTGGCGGTATCCGTGTCTGAGGGAAAGGAGGGGTGGGGGGAGGACCCCCCCATCCAGAATGGTGACTGTCCCCATCCACCTCGCTGCGCGGGAGGGAGCTGGCCGTGCCCGGAGCAGGGGTGGGAAGGGGGGGCCCACGCTGCTGAGAATCTGGACGGGAACTGGAAGGTCCTAGCTGACAGACAGGCCCCTCAATCCTGTCCTTGGAAGGATTGTATATATACCTCTCGACCACGTAGAAACCATGTAGGGGTCTCTAGCTATTTCTGTGGATGGCAGCCGGAGCATGTTAGCTTAAGAAAAATGTCGTGTGTGGTGCTCTAGTCATCTGTGGTGGACATGTCGCTGTTACGAATTCGCACCAAATATTTCTCATTGAGTTCCTTGTTTTGGTGCCTGACTGAACCAACAAATGACAGCCCAAATCTTCCCGTCTTTATGAGAAAAAAGGAGAAAAGAATCAAAAGTGGAAAAAAAAAAAAAAAAACCAAAAACCGTTTTTTTGGGGAAAAGGGTTTTTTTTTTTTTTTCCCCGGGGTGGGGGGGCGGGGGGGGGTGGGGGGGTATCTTTTGGTTTTGGTTTTGTTTTTTTCCTTTGCTTTTGTTTTTCTCATGTTTACAGTGCATGGAGTGTAAAAGGGGAGCATTTGGGGAAGGGGCAGACTGGAAAAGGAGCAGATGGGGGGCTTCGGTGGCCCTTGAGGGGCTCAGCCAGAGTGAGGAAGGCAGGGTTTGAGGAGAAGGGGACATTCCGTCTTGAGGGAGGGCTCCCTTTGTATGTCTACTTTGTTCCAGCCATGGCCCTGGTTCCACGTGGGACTAGGGAGGAACGAGCCTTCAGCTAGAGTTGCCCCCCGTGTTCCTCAGAGCCAGGGTGTCCCCGCTGATGCCACCTTCTTCCTTTTGGCTGTGCTTGAGCCCTGTTACAAAGAGGCAATTTGGCCCCTGCCTCCCTATGCAAAAAATTAACTGGATGATGAAGATATGACAGCCTAGGTGGTGGACACTTGGCTTTGGCCACAGTGCTCTCAACTGGCACTCAGGGGCTGTGATCAGACACCACGGACCTGGAGGAGGGCCTTCAGCTTCCTTTGGGGTGTCTCAGATCCCGATGGGGTCCCTCAGAGATGGCCCAAGTCCTGACACCGTGTTGGCTGCGTTTGGGAGACCCTGTGTCTCTAGTCTCTGGCTCTTTCTCTGACCCTTCGATAACCGTGGGCAAGTTCCTCTCTTTCTCTGTGCCTCATTCTCCTTCTCCTTTCGAGGGGACACAAAAGACAGTGCATCTCCATGGCCACCTCTTGTACCTCCCCCAGATGTGATGAGGGTTGACACTATCCACCCCAAAAATTCATGATCCATCCTGAGAACTCCTTGGGGTTTACGGACAGGGGTGATGGGAGAAACAGACCTGGAAGTTCCAAGGGACACCACACAATGTGTCTTTCTGCACCACCCCCCAATTTTTCTTGAACCCCAAAGGAAGCAGAGAGTTGGGCAGACAGAAGAAAGGAGATGGGGGAAGATCCACCAAACTTCAACCCCAGCCCAGTTTTCTTCACTCATGAGTGGAAAACCCGGCCCAGCTGGAATTCTGTTCCCTTCCGTTGCCCCTCCCCCTCCCTTATTTGCACTGTCCTCAGTCTTCCCCTCCCTTCCCCCCTCCCTCAGTCTTAATGCCCTCATATCAGTAAGAGAAGACTAAGGAGGACAGGATATTTGTCCCATCCATAAAGAAATTCTGTAAGGTTAAGAAAATCTGAGTCTGCTTTACTACTACAAAGGGTACATCCAGCACCAATGGGCAAAAATGACGGAGAGGCAGATTTTGGCTTGAGGTAGAACCTTCTAGCACAACCAGAGCTGTGAGGCGGAGGCATGCCTCTTCTGAACACCTGCAGGCACAGATGGGGGATGTGGCCGGCTTCCTGTGGGAGGGTTACTCAAGGAGCTTCCTCAGACTGAGGCCTCTTCCAGCACCAATACTCTGGTGTTCTAGAAAATCTTTACTGAGTGCCTGCTCAGTGCTGGGAGAGAGGACAATATCCCTGCCTTAAGGAGCTTACCCTTTAGCTTAGGAGCCAAGACGCACATAATAGCACAAAAATGGTGACTGGCTGATGCAGGGTTAAAGGCGATGAGCATTAACTTGTCCAGTTCCATGGTTCCAGGGTGGGAATTGTGTCTCTGGGGGGGGGGGGGGGACATGGCTGGGGAACCCATGGTGTAGAAAGTGCTTCCGAGTCAGGATTTTGGGGAGCTACTAGTTACCAGTAGCTGCAAGAAGTGGGGACTTCTCCCCGGCCTGCTGTGACCTGGGGGTAGCCAGGGTGGTCTAGGGAAAGTCACTTCCCTCCCAGACTGGGGCTCTTGTGTTCTCTGACGCTGGGTCAGAAGGCTAGCAAGAGAAGGGAGTGGGTGCGGAGCCAGATGGCACCAGACCTGGGGTGTGGGTTCTGGTCTCGGCTCTTCCATGACAAAGAATGCTATGCTGCTGGGCCTCAGTTTCCCCAGCTGTAATGCAAGGAGGTTGGATTGGATGCTTGCTCAATTTTCTTCCAACACACATTCTCTGATCCTCTCTGACATCGACACATCTTTCAAGTCGTAGGGCCGCGCGCCTTCCGAGCTATTGCAGGTGGCTTCCGGCGGGCACCAACATCTGTCTCTGAGGCTGGGAGCCGGACTCAGTCCTTTCCTCCTCCCTGTTCTGGGCAGGCTCTGAGGGCCCCAGGCTAATGCTAGGCACTGACTGAGGTGGGGATCACCCAGTGGGGAGAGGTCAGCCACCGACTTTGGGGGGTGGATCCTGAAGCTCCCCTCCCCCCCTCCCCATCTCTCTGGGGCCCTTGCACCTTGTAGGTGGGCACAGAAGGGACCGCAGACTCAGGTTCCTGCCAGCTCTAGCCTCCTTAGCTGGACATCTCTCTGGGTGAGAACACGGGAGAGGGGTCTGTGCTTCTGTGCCCTCGAAGCCACCTCTCTCTTGTTGGGGAGACTGGGAAGATGACCAAGAGGGAGGCGTGGGCCTCAGCATCTTGTACCCACCACCTCTGGGAGGGGAGACCCCCAGTCGTCCTCCTACTGCTCAACTCAAGGGACTCAGACCCTTTCTTGACTGAGACGCATGAGTGCCTTCTGGGGCAAGAGCCACCCCAGGATTCAAGTTGGGCCTCCCAGGGTCGCCAAGGACGCCAATCCACGAACCCAACGTCACAGGCGGCTGGCGCGGGCAGAGGCCCAGCGCAGGGCTCCCCCACCTGCCGGGACCCCTGGGGCCCAGCAGCCGTGATGGGACTCAAGCTCCTTTCCTGCAAATGTTCCCAGCCTCCCTGCAAGTATTCTCAACTCTTTACGCCTAATGAACAAGCACAGTTTTTTCAATGGTGAAGACAAAGCACCAGATCTTTCTTCTCCCCCCCCCCCCAAAGAAAACCCCCCCAAGCCCCCCTGCCCCCCCCGCCGCCTGCTGGCGGGGCAAAGACTCCCCGTGTGGGGCTGTAGCAACGTCTGTCAGGTCCCCCTGTCGTGTTTCATCTCCTGCGCGTAGAGCAAATGCTAGAGCGATTTCAGCTGATAGAAAAACAAAAATGAAAAAAAAAACACAAAAAACAAAAAACATGGCACGTTGCTAGTTTACAGGGTTTTGTGAGTTTAAATGCCTTATATTTAACAATCATAATTTATGACTAACTTGTAGATATCGTGGGTTCTTATTTAATTATTTTTATAGTTGTTTTGCATTTTTAATTATAATTTATTTATTTAGAAAGGATACTAATTTTTTTTATTACTCCTATTACCTCATTTTGGCGTTGTTTCTGGGAGTGGAATGCTTTGCATGCATTGGTACGATGACAAACAACTATGAATACAAAAAAAAAAAATTTAAATAAAATTCCGCGAACTTTATTTCGTCCAAACTATCAGGGTGTGTGATTGCAAGCTGTCCTACTGTGGTGCTGGCCTCTTTGGATACATTCCATACGAAATGCAAACCTTTGATTCTGTATGCTGTGATCTAGTGAAAAACTCCAATATAGTGACTGTATTTAGCACATATATAAATATAATTTGCACTCGTCAGCAGGCTGGGCTAATCCTTTCACTTGCCCCGACCCCCCCAATCCCTCCATCATTAACCTGTTTCTCTTTCTTCCCTTACCCTTCCCGCAACCTCAGCCCACCCTGCCTCCATTCTCCCAGCAAGGCCTGGGGTCACTCTCTCCACCTGGGTTCCAGATGGCTCTGGTTCTAGAACTGGGCCCCTCGGACACTCCCCGCAGAAGCATCTGAAAGCCAAAAAGCCAGATTTATTAGAAAGAGCCCGGGACGGGGGAGGGTGGTGTCCAGGAGGCTCGGGTTCTCAGACTAGCTCTATTGCAGACTTCGCTGTGACCTTGAGCAAGTCATTTGGCCTCTCTGAGTCTCAGTGTTTTGGGCAGCGCCGAGGGAAGGGAAGGGTGTCTAGGGTCCCTTGGACCCAGAGACACAATGACACAGAAGGAGGGGGGAGGACACCGTGCTGGGCTGTCTCACCCTCTCAGGAGAGAAGGGAGAGGAGGAGAAGGGACGGAGAGGCAGAGAGACGGAGGGCATGGTGTGGGGGATGGGGAGAGGGACAGGGGGACACCTCCTGGATCAGGACATGCTCTTTCACAAGCCTCGGTGGGTCTTTCTTGGCAGAGCAACCTGAAATTCATTGCGTTGTTAGTTGTGGGGATGGGATAGACAGAATGTCAGCCCCAAAATATGGTGTTTGGGATTGCCACGCCAACCTGTCCTTTCTTGGAGCCGTTGTTGTTGGGCAGAGCCCTGCGACACAGATCTGGGACTCTGAGTCGCTCCTCCCAGGGTCTCCTCCTCCTCTGCCCTCTGCCATCGCTCCCTGGTGGCTGAGGAGGGGAGGGGCTGCTGCGGCAGGGCCCTCCGGACTCACAGCCCCTGAGAAGGAATGCTGGGGGAGGGTTTGGGGAAGTGGTGGCCTCCGCTGGCAATGCCCTGAGCCCAGATGTCTTTGAGCCAAAAGAGAGAGAGGGGAGGCCCCCGCCCCTAGGAGAGGCCTCTGGGCCCACTGGGACCCTGGCCAGGAGAAGGAGGACCACGCCTGCGCCCTCCGCGTGTTTGTCTCCTCCCTCCTGTCCTCCTTCCCTTCCTTTCCCGCTCATCCTTCCCTCTCGCCTCCGGACATCACTGCCTTTGCCTGGTGGAGAAGTCCATCCTCCACATGAGGTCCCTGGGATGGTGCTGACGGGGGAGGAGGCGGAGGCCCAGACTCGCCACCCTGCCGGCCCAGGCTTGCAGGAAGCGGCCGGGCCTTGTAGGGTCCCTAAGCCCCAACTTGGCTCCAGCTGGACCCTGGGTCCTTTCCGTGGGCTTCCTGCCTGCTGCCTGCCTAGCTTCCCCTTCTGCCTCTGCCCTGGAGCCCTGTTCTCCTGCTTTCCTTGGAGATGGCCTGTGGGGTCGCCCACCAGGGCCCACGACCACCACGCCTCCGGGCCTGGCAGATACTGCCCCCTTGGCAGGGCTCCCGGACGGACATGCCTTATGCTGCTCTGCGGGGTCAGAGTGGGAAGGGGCCCTTCGCCCTGGCCGGCCTGCGCCCCCTCCTCTCCTCCCCCGCCCTTCTTCCCCTTCCCAAGCCCGGCCTGGCCTGGACCAGCCACACCAGGCCCCTCCGGGGTAATTCAGTTGCCCCTGGTAAGTGAAAGGATTATCCTCAGTGTTGATTGTCCTTTTTTGTAACCCTCCTGCTGTTCTGTTCTGTTGTGCTGTGCAACATTTTGCTACATAGACTATTTTATAGCAGAAAGCTAGAAGAATATTTATTATGAATATTAAAGCAATAGTGCATCACTGAAAAGGCGGAGACATTAGGAATTGTGTAAATGCTTACATTCACTTTTGGTGGATTTTTTGTACTTTATTTATAACTAATAAAAATGAACTGCATTGCTAACTACACCTCACTTGTGCAGGGTGCTTATTTGTCTGAGTCCCCAGGGCGCGCCTGGGGAAAGCCTCTCCAGACCTGTCTTTGCCTGAGAAATGAGGGAATATCATCGTTCACCTTTTCCCATTCGTTTTCCTTGCTGTCTGTCCCTGCTCACCTGTTTCCCTCCATCTCCCCCCTCGCCCTCCCCCTGCCCAGCTCCTCCGCATCTGCCGCCACCCTCCACCCATGCTTTCCTCCTTCCACTTCCTCCTCTCCCTCCCCCTCCTCCTCTCTTTCTCTTTCCCCCACCCTCTCTCTTATCTAGCATCCTTTTTTTTTTTTTTTAACCTCTTTATCTCTCAAAAAATCTGTTCAATGCCGGGGATCTAATTAACCTGTTTCCTAAACTTTAGTTTATGAATCTTAAAGGGGAAAGTTCTCATTTTTTATCAATTTTCAAATGTAATCTCTTGCATTTGGAACTCATACCTGTACCCTAGCCCTAGCCCTAGCCCTAGCCCTAGCCCTAACCCTAGCCCTAGCCCTAGCCCTAGCCCTAGCCCTACCAGCTTCGCGGTAAGGGAGAAGGAGCCTGCTCTCCAGCAGTGGACCTGGATTTCTTATTTCTTTGTAAGAGCCCAGGATACCTCGTGCCATCATCTCAAGTCCTTCCCAATACAGGGATTAGTGACCTGAAAGGTGACTTTCTCTCATCACCTGAGAACAGAACCCGTATTAATAAGCCTTCTCTTTTAACTAAGAGACTCCACTTTTTGGAGCAGTTTTGGGTTACAGAACAATGAGCAGAAAGCACAGAGGGTTCCCACACTCTCTTGCCTGGGGTGGGGGGCTCCTGTTACTAACACCTCCTGTTACAACCCATGAGCCAATCTGGAGACATTATTATTCATTAAAATCCCTAGTTTACAGGAGGTTAATGAAGGTTCAAATCCCTCGTCCTTGCGCAAGTGAGATGATTCAAAATGCTGTCTGTAGCCTTCCATGTAGTTCCTTCTGTGTCTCTGGATCCAAGAACCAGGGCTCTGTCGTGCTGGCTCCCCCAACTCACCAGAAATGGGGGAGGGGACAGGGCAGGGACAGTACCCTTCCCTGCTCTTGGGCACCCTAACGATGGGGATGGCAGCCTCGGCTCCTTCCAGCTTTTGAATTCCGCAGGTTTCTACTTACAGGCCCTGCATCCCTGCATTATCCCTCCTTAGTTTCCCGTTTATCCCTGCGGTGGTGGTGACCTGGGAAGGACAGGCTCCGGGCGGGGACACTAGTTCTCCATGGATGTCGTGGGGCCCCGCAATAATGGGTCGATGCACACCCTTCCTAATCGCCCCGCCTCTCTTCCACCCCCCTTGCTGAGACCGAGTCTAGGAGGAAAGAGAGTTCTCAGAGAGCGAGGCTCACACTCTGCACAGGCCCGTGCCTCCCAGTCACCGCCAAGGTCCCCGGAGATGGTAAGTTAAGGAAGAAGAGTCTCTGTATTAACCCGTTTTCTCCAGAGAGACAGAGCAGTAGTAGGACGTGTATCCAAACGGAGACTCATCAAGAAGAACTGTCTTGTGTGACCGTGACCGTGGAGGCTGAGCGGTGGCACCTGCTGCCCGCCGGCAGGAGGCCGAGGCAAGCCGCAGATGACTCTGAGTTGAAGCCTGCGCACCAGCAGAGCCGTCGGCGAGAACGAGAACCCCAGTCCTGGGCTGGAGATCCAGGGCCAGCTCAAGCAGGTAGGCAGGAAATGGACACAGGCTCCCTTTCTCTGCTCTTTGTTCCACCCAGGGCCTTCTACTTTGAGTCAAAGACTAATCTTATGCGGAAACCCTTCGGGGTACATCCCCCAGTGACATTTCCTCTGGGGACCCCCGTGGCCAGCCCAAGGACCCATCCTGTTAGCCTCCCCGCCCCCACCCATCTCCCAGCCAGGTCTCTCCTCCCTCTACCCCCTGCGGGGCAGCAAACCCCAAGCACCGGCCAGGAGACCTCTCCCTCCCGGCCTCCCTCCCGCTTCTCCCCAGCCCGCCTGCGCCCTGGGGGAGTTCCCCCAGCAACATCCCCACCTGCCCTAAGAGCAGCCTTTAGCCCAGCAAGTAACACAGCTTCCCCACCCTTGCCGCCTTCTGTCTCAGAACCTCCCGGTGCCCCTCCCAGGCAGCTGTTCTTTCATCTGCTTCCTGTACCCAGCTTGCATCCCGCGTTTGTTTCTTTTGAGCAAAGCCCTGTCCTTGGGTTTTCTGAGCCACCTGTTAGCTGTGTGACGTTGGGCAAATTAGTTAAACTCTCTGTGCTTCAGTTTCTTCATCTATAAAATGGGGTCATGTTAGCACCTGCTCCACACGTCTTTATGAGGATTTAATGAGCTGGTCTATGTAAAGTACTTGCCATGTCTGCTATAAATACTTGCCTTCCATAGTCTTTCTCCTTGGTCCTCTTGTTCTCCACTCCCTCTCCATTTCCTAGAGAGTTTTCCAGGACCCGTCAAGGTCTACTCTTCCCCTCGGGCCACCCCAGCCATGGTCAGCTACCATGGCCATGGTCAACCACCAAAGGTCTCTGCCCTGTCCCCCAACCTGTTCCTGGTGAGTGGTGGAGCCAGCAGGACAGAGCCCTGGTTCTTGGATCAAGAGACACCGATGGAACGATGTGGAAGGCTTCAGACAGCAAGTTGGATCATCTCGTTTGCACAACGACGAGGAGAGCTGGTAACTGAGACCTTAAAACCAGACTTCGGGAATTTCACCGCTCTGTAACCAGCTTTCCTCATTCAGTTGGAGAGTCTAGAAGAAAACCACCCTGAGGTCTCTAGGCCAGAAGCACCAAACTCCTCTTCCCTCCTGCTCAGAAGGAATATTACCTTCCTCACCAGCCAGGGGCCCCTACCCAAACTTCCCCTGTTAAATTTAGGGCGAAAGGCTCTTTCCTCCCTTCCTCTCCGGGCCTATCTCATAGGTGCTCTTTACCTCCTTTGTCCAAAGCTGAGAATCCCCTTCCTACAATCTGACCCCCTTACCTTGCCCTCGAGGGACATTTGGGCACCTGCCAGTGCTTGATGCTTGGGGCTGTGCTCTGCCATGGGGCTGGGACGGAAGGGGGTACCCGTTTGGGGTGCCCACACAGCACGAGGGGTCCTCAGGATGTGGGGCACCCACAAAACTTCTGACCTCATCTAGTTGGACCCCACATAATCAGAATCCAGAATGCATGTAACTGAGCTGGGCTGAGTTTACTTTTATCAAAATCTTGGAAGAAAAGGGCTGTTCAGTCCAAGAGCCGAGGAAATAAAATTGGAAGGTTTAAGTTTAACCTACTTAAGAGCAGAAGTGTTTTTCAGGCTTTGGTGCAACAGTTTGTATGTAAATAGCTTGTGCTAACTGCAAATGAGTCTTATCTTTTCTTTGATGTGGACCCCCCAGGGATATTTATTTGGCAATACTTTATTTGCAGTTACTCAAAAGCAATACAATTAAGGTTCTCTCCAAATATTCTTTCAAGTAGGCTTGTCTCTAAAGCAGGAGAGGAAAGATGGAGAGGATAGGCAATCTTGTCCCTCAAGAAGCCATCCTTATAAGGAAGAAGTTCCGAACTGGGGAAGCTGTCGGTGTTGGGGGAGGTTCTGGGGAGGGAATGAGTAGCTCCGGTGGACCCGGAATGGAAGGGAGGTTCTGGGGGAGGCAGAGACCGGACTTTCCTTTGTTTCCTTCTCCCTGAGCCCCAGTGAGGAGCTCTGTCTTGGCTGGAGGAGGGATGGTGCCAAACATCACCCAATTGCCCAGCAATGACCTGGGGCGCTGTTGGCAGCAGGGCTTTGGGTGAACCGGGTTCAGGAAGGACCGTTCCAGGAGGAAGGGTCTGTTCACCCTCGCCCTGGCTGGTGGCTGGGTCTCAGCTTCGGAACAGACTGCTGGTGTAGGGAGCCACTGCCTGCTGTAGGGGGAGTACTTTGCGGCTTGGGGCCAGGACTAGGGGCGGCGAGGGAAGTTCGGTGGGAGCTGTATTTAAGGGGCCTCACTCTTAGCTGTGGTCTCTCCTTTGCAGGAGCCTGAAGTTGAGCGCGCCCTTAAATGTCGCACCCTGGCCTTCTTGCCGGCTTCACCCTCATCCCAACCTTGCCTTCCGCCCTCTAAGAGGGGGTGATTGCCTACAAGGAAGAGACAGGACTCGAAAAGCAGAGCGTCCTGTGCATGTCCCTCCTTCTTTCCTCAGGGTGGAGAGCAGTGGCCGGCGAGGACAGAGAACCGTCCTCCCCAGCCACCTCGGAGATCCTGCCCCCGACCTCTGCCTGCAGTCTCAGCACTAAGTGGTGAAGGCCTGTGGAACCCCAAGTGACAGGACTAGCTGAGGGTCCCAACCATCCCTCGGGTGAGGGGTGCCCAAAGAGCAGGGCTGTGGACACAGCACCTGACAGGTGTTGGATCCCGCAGGCCCCCAGGCTCCCCTGCCTAGGCCCCACCCCACTGCCACACCCCCTCCCTCTTCTCTCCCTCCACCACCTGCACAGAAGGCCTAGTTCAAGCCCAGCGGTGCCCCCAATGGCCCCAGGCTGAGTCAGAGGCTCACTGAAGTACTAAGTTCCCGTGCACATGAAGCAGGGAGGGGGGGTCTAGCATGGGGGTTGGTGATGTGGTGGAGGGGTAGGCAGGTGACAGGAGACCTCAAGCAGACAGAAGGGAGGGACTGTGTATGGGGGCATTGTTGGAGGGTCACCTGCTGCTCGTGGAGCTGTGGGCCACCTGCCCGCCATGGGGATGGCCCCGGGCCTGAGAACTTGGGGAGCCAGGCTGGGGGGAAGTGCGCCTGAATGAGCCAAAGGTGTGACCATTGTTTATGGGGTCTTCACAGCCGTAGTTCCATTAGGTCTTGATGTGCGTCCTTTGTGAGGAGAGCAGAGGAGGCAGTGCAAGTCAAGAAAGAAGATGGACTAAGGTCATGGGGTGTGTCACACCAGGCCTGCCCTATCCGGGTAACATTGGGCTGACATTGGGCCCCTGAGCAGCGTGACGACAGCGTAGGCTCTCCCTGTCCCAGCTTTGATGGGAGGCACAAGACAGCAGATGCCACATTCCACGGTGAGGGCACGCACTGCTTGCCCGACAGCGGGCGGAAAACTGTTTTCAACTTTGAACTCACCATCTTTCTCCAGCTTTAGACAGAACAGAGAGGCTGAGAAGGAGGCCGTGCTATAGGACCCTCAGAAATGGCTGTTGGTATGGGAGCACTCCCTTCCTTCTGGCTGCCCTCTTACCCAATCCTGGGGACCGGGACTTCAACAGGGCTGCCTAGAGAGGGAAGGGGTACACCTCATTTGAAGATAGAGTGTCCCACCCCATCTATAGAGACCCAGGGAAGAGGGGTGGCCTGGCTGGCTGCTGATGACAGAGACGTGTGGCCTGAATGCCCAGCGTTCGTCAGAGCAAAGGATGCCCAAGGACCTCCTCTACAGGTGTCTTAGTTCCTAAAAAGGAGATAGATTGGAGGGCTGAAGGAATGGAGAAGAACTCCCACAGGCATCCTGCCTCTCTTTCCTTCCCCAAGGGATGGGAACTTGGGGTCAGCAAGAGGGGGAGGGGGAGGGACAGTGCACGGTGGGGAGAGAGGGGAGGGACTGCGTCCCGCACCCACAGCGGTGCACACACGCATGAACACACACGCGTGCACCCCTCCTTCCCTTCTGGTCCCCCTGTGAGAGGACTGAGTTGCGGGATGAGATCAGACGAATTCTAAGTATGACTTTGGCCCTTATCTAGGAGCCGGACATTTCAATGGCAGAACGGTAGTGGGCTTTGGGACTTAAAGTGGTGGTTGCACTTTTTATGACCCACGAGAGTTCAGAAGAGCTTTGAGGCTTGGTGAAGGGGACAGGGACGGTGGTGGGGAGGTGGAGGAGGAGGGTGGAGAGAGCCAGTTCCACAAAAAGCTGTTTCATGATTACTTCTCCCCTACTCCCACCCCAGCCCCCATGAGTCCTGCTCCCTTGTTCGACATGCCGGACACACTCCCCCTTCAGTGCCGGCACTGAATCCAAACCCCCTGGTGACCTGTGTGGTGGTAGTTCAGCCTGAGTGCACCAGTGACCAGGCTTTTCCAGGCCCTGCCCCTCTCCCTTCCATTTCTCTTCAGTTCTCTGGGTCTCACCTGTGGCACCCGGCAAGGCTTCTCCTTAAACGGTGGAAAGGATCATGTACATTTTCTCAGGCTCATAAATCCCCCCGGGGCTAAAGCACTTCCTCCCGATGTTTTTCTCCATTTGCCACTGGATTTATTGGAACTGGGGGAAAGGATGCATTTCTTAGTGAGCAGACGCCAAGATGACTTCTTTGTAGGGTGTGGCTGGTAATAATTTAATTAGCCCAGCTTTTTTGGGAAAAACACATTAATTAGTTTTCGCTTAAAATACACCATCTCGATGGCCTCTTCTTCCCCACTTCTCTCCCCTGGGTGAAGCCCCAATTTCCCATCCACACTTGGCAGCAAGTCTCAGCCTGGTTTGTTGCTGTTATTGGAAAAGAAAAACACAGAAGGTTATTTCAGTACCACACAGGATTATGACACACGTTGATGGATTCCTGTAGGTCTGGGAGACTGGGGAAGGGCAGGACGCCTCAAATAGTCACCCACAGTGGCGTCCGGAGAATGTGAAGTTCCAGCCCACCCTTCTGGACCCCAGTCTCACTCCAGGAGGCTTTGAGAAAAGACTGCTGAAACCCAAGGTGGAGGTCAGGAGCATCTTGGTGAAGGAGTGGGCGGGAGGGCCTCCAGCCCCTCAGACGGAAGGGAAGAGGTCTCTCCAGGTGAGCCCGTCCCCCCGCTTCTTGTCCAGCCACCTGCCGCAGTTGAAGATGGTGGCCACGCCAGTGCTGGTGTTGGTGACTTCCACCTTATCCACCAGCCAGCCCGAGTAGTAGCCGCTGCTGTCATGTTCCACTCGTACCTTGCGCAGCTCGCCCAGCTCCAGCGTCTCCAGGAAGAAGCGGTCGGTGCTGCCGCGCTCAAAGAGGTTACGCATTTTCTGCTTCAGCTCCCGCTTGCCCGTGTCCCCGTTGGCCCCAAAGATGGTCACGAAGACATTGGCATCGGTGCCTGCCCCTGGCTCATAGCCCGTCGTCACGATGACCTCATACTTGACTGGCACCAGGCTCTGGATCTTGCTGGCGAAGCTCTCAGTTGTCTTGGTGACCTCAAATACTTTGAAGTACTTCCTCTTCCTCTTCAGGGGGATGAGGGAGTCACAGTTGAAGAAGTACCTAATGGGGAGGGAGGAGGCTCTGTGGACACCGGCCGAGGCTCCCACCCTCACCCTGGGCCCCAGGTCCATACATGATTCCTTCCCCAGGTGGCAGGATATTGGGGCTGGAGATGTCTGCATTGAAATGCGAGGATGGAGCCTTTCTTATCTTAGAATTCACAGTGAGTGGCTTCTCTATTCTTGTAGTTGCTCCTTGATTCTTTTACCCTGCCCCCTCTATATTCCATGTGTGATCCACCAGCAAATAGCATTGACCCCGTCTTTAAGATAGGTCCAGAATCAGCCACTTGAAAAAGTGTGCGTTGGCTCACTATCTGCTCTGCTGTCCCTCTGGTCCAAGTCACCAGCACCTCCCCCTCAAGACAGATCAGACCCCCAGCTGGTCTCTCTGTTTCCTGCGGTCCATTCTTTGCACAGCAGCCAATTACTCTGCAGACATGTAAGCCCAAGAATGTAATTCCTCTGCTCAGAACCCTCTAATGGCTTCTTAGATTAAGTAAAACCCACCTCCAAGACCCTTTGAGACTAGACCCTCTGCCTGGTGTTTGCTTTTCTGACCCGGCGGCTGGCTTTCTCTAAGCTCACTCCACAGCAGCCAGGCGGTCCCCTTGCTCTTTCAAAGGGACTGATGAATATTTCTACCCAGTTTTGTCACCTTCAGAGACAGCTGCAGGATCCAGAGTGACAGTCCCAGGCAAAGGCAAGTGGAAATGTCCCTGGGGAATGTGTGCTCCCAAATCCCTTGCACTGGGCTGAGTTGAACTATGAGTGTGTGTGCATGGTCTGTAGAGTGAAAGGGGTAAGAGAAAGCCCTTCTTGAAGAAACCACCATAAGCAGAAGCAAATCTAGGGACAAGAAAAATGGTCTCAGACCAAAAAGTCCCCTCTCTACCCCTACCCTACACAACGCCAATTTTAGCCTCTGGGTAATGGTAGTGAGCCCAATAATTCATCACAAAGGAAGAAGTCAGAGGGCATGGTGGGAAAATGCTGCACTGGGTCGCCCCAGCCCTGCCACCCACCACCCGTGTGACCTTGGACAAGCCAGGCCCCCTACTCCGACCTTGGTTTTCCCCTTGGCAATGCTAGAGGTTTGAACTGAACAACTGCTCTGGTTTCTTCCCACTCCCAACTGCTAGAATTTTAACAGCTTTGGAAATAAGCTCTCCTGGCACTGACTGATGACGTCAGGGAGGTAGCCCTGAGAGGGCGTGCCCAGCGTACAAAATCAGACCCCTCTTAGATCAAAATCCGTAACTGCGAAAAGAGTTGGCTTTCCTGCACGCTTCCTAAATGCCAAGCCTTTGTGTTCTTGCATCTCATTAGTTCCCACAACTACCCGGAGCTGTAGGCATCATCCTCCCATTTCACAGAAGGGGAAACTAGGTCTTGGAGGAGAAAAGTCACCACCTAAGGAGAGCCAGAACAGGGCCCGGGACCCAGTCTTCCTAGCCAGCCGAGGAGCCTGCCACTGAAAGACACGGGGAGGAAATCCTTGTTCTGCTTCAAGATCCCCCTTCCCCCAGTTACCACTTGATAAATGCGGATTGTTGTTACATGCCACATTTTCTTAGAGGGGATATAACTTCATTCTTTGTTTAGACATTCTTTAAAAATGTATTTCTTTATGCAAATCCTCACTGATATACATAATTCTATATAAATGCACAGATCATGTGATCACATGCGTGTTTTTCTAAATGCACTTTTTTTCTTCTTGTCGCTTGGCTCTCTCTCCTTTTTCCCTCCTTCCTTTCCACTTCAGCATCCCACCTTTACCTCAGATAACCCATGTAACAGTTGCGGGTGTATCTTGCCAAATTTCCTTCCATTTCACCCAATCCTGCACAGACCCACATAGACACAGACATATGCGGGACGTCAGTGTTCCCTTTACAAAATGGCATCGTATAATATGTGTTTTCCCATATCTTACTTTTCCTGGGAATTGCTCCAAGTCATCTGGTACATATTTAATTCATTATTTTTAATGGCTGAAAAATATTCCCTGGTATAGCTATAAGGAAAAGATTTCTAATAGATATAATTAAGATCCCCCAAAAGGTGGGACCCTAGGGCTTTGTGGAGTTAAGACTCTAGATGTGGAAGGACACAATCCAGGCTTTTCCCACTGGAAATGAGGACAGGGTCATCAGAAAGAATAAAGGCAAAAGCAAAGAAAAACAAATGAAAAGAAATTAAATATATTTGAAAAACATGTAAATATGATCACGCTTCTGTGAACAGTGTGTAATTTGAATTTTTATAATGACTTTATTTTTTTAAAAGATTTATTTATTTATTTATTTGAAAGAGAGATACAGAGAATGCACAAGTAGGCAGAGCGGCAGGCAGAGGGAGAGGGAGAAGCAGGCTCCCCACTGAGCAGGGAGCCTAATGTGGGGCTCTATCGCAGGACCCTGGGATCATGACCTGAACCCAAGGAACCCACTCAACCGACTGAGCCACCGAGGTGCCCCATGACTGTAGATTTTATTTATTAGAGAGAGAGAGCACACACGAGCAAGGAGGGGTAGGGACAGATGGAGAGTGAGAAGCAGACCCCATGCTGAGCAGGGAGCCCGACTGGGGACTCAATCCCAGGACCCTGGGACCACAGCCTGAGCTGAAGGCAGACGCTTAACCAACGGAGCCACTCAGGTGCCCCAAAGACTTATTTATTTATTTGAGGTTGGGGAGGAGTTGGGGGGGTAGAGAAACTCAAGTAGACTCCATGCTGAGCTTGGAGCCCAACGTGGGGCTCAATCCCACGACCTTGAAATTATGACCCGAGCAGAAACCAAGAGTCTAACATTCAACAGACTGTGCCACCAGGGCACCCCAATAGGATTGTGTGTTATATATGATATTGGGCTAAAACAATAGTTAATTTTGGTTAAAAAAAAAAAAAAAGAAAGAAAAGAAAAGTCCCTGTGTGGGTCCTCGCACCAAAATCCTGAGGATCTTAGTGGTGAAGGAGGACCGGTTAGAAGGAGGAGTCAGAACTGGAAACGGTTAGAAAGGAAATTTTGAGATTACTGTGTTTATGGGAGATTGAGATTAAACTCTTTTGTAATTCACGGAAGCCCAGCTATTAACGGGACCGCGGACGCAGACACATCGTCCCTCAGGAACCACAGGCTTGTGCCCTGCCCACGCCGGCAGGAGTACGACCTGTGAGAGTGTCCTGAGTTGGGGTCCCTGTCAGCCACCCCCCAGCACCAGACGCCAGGGAACATCCAGCTCTCTTCTCAGAAGGGGACAGCGAGCACAGGGAGGTGATGGGAAACTGCCTGTGGCCAAACAGCCGACCAGATGACAGCCCTAGTGTCGGGGTCTGGGCCCCCTGCACCTCCCTTCCCATTGGGAAGGTCCCCCACCCCATGGACATCCTTCCTACCCCTCCAGCCCTAGTGACATTGTGACAAAAGTCTACAACTCTTGAGAGTGTAGGAATGGCAGCTTCTTTCCACTGGAAGAGAAATCCTGTAACTTGGCTCCCTGGACTGTGGGGTAGGAAGTTCATGGGCTGAGCCCATGTTTTTCCCTTCCTTCTGAGACTGGAAGGTGCTGGGTGGCGCTGAGATTTTGGGCTCCCTCTCTCACAGCCAACATTGTTGGTTTAAATCAACAGGGACGATTTCATTTTATTTTCGCATTGCATGATATTGTCTTGTCTGGTTTGGTCTGTTTTGGGGGTCTGCAGAGGTGTGGCGTGCGCAGCCATACTCCATGTGGCTGGCGGGAAGTACCAGGTGACAGAAGGGGCTCTGACCTGGCCTGGGCTTGCTGGGTGAGTCGGGAACTCGTCTGGGCCTTCCATGTCCCTGTTCTCCAGTACCCATCAGTGCCGCTCCAAGCAACCGCACCCAGAACTCTGGCAGGATTTATTGCACCTGCTGTTTTTTCTCTAAAATAACAATGGCTCACAGTGCAGCCTGAAAGGGACTCAATTATGTCCCAGCTCCAAATTCCTACATTGCAGCCCTAACCCCCAGTGTATGGCATTTGGATGGGATCTGGGAGGTGAGTAGGTTTAGATGAGGTCTAGGATGGGGCCCCTTGAGGGAGTAGTGCCCTTATAAGAAGAGGAAGAGACACCTGCGTTTTCCCTTTCTCTCTCGCTCTTGCTCTCACTCTGTCTGCTGCAATGACACAGCAATCCAGGAAGAGAGACCTCGTCAGGACCCAGCCAGGCTGGTACTCTGACTTCCCATGTCCAGCCTCCCAAATGGTGAGAAACGGGTGTCTGCTCTTGGAGGCACCCAGTCTGCGGTCTTTTGGTGCTGCAGCCTGAGCAGGTTAAGACCGAAGCTTTGAAGTCAGAACACTTTCCTGGCGGATTCCCAAAGGGGAAGCAGCTTGGTCCGAGGGAGCCAATCCCAGGATGTCTGCCTGCTGCAGGGGGTGGTGGGGGACACAGGCACACATGGCTCTGAGAAGCTTGGGCTTCTGGAAGCTGGAGCCTAGAGGCCGAGCCTACACCTGGCTGCTGCTTCTGTCCGCTGCACTCACCGGGAAGGCATGGCCATGGGCAGGTCACCAGGAAGGCATAGCCATGAGCAGGTCACCAGGAAGGCATGGCCACGGGCAGGGTCTGTGCCAGGAGGGGTGGGCCACAGTTCTTGGCGGGGGCCCAGCAAGCAGGCTGGCCCTGTGAGTTGTGCACCTCGCCTGTCACTCACTCCCCAGGCCTAGCCTCCCAGAGGCAAGCACTGCCCCCGGCGGCATCTCTTTCCTCCCCTCCTGGTGCCTCCAACACTGTCCTTCCTGCCTTCGAGGGCCTCTGAGCTCTTTCTGGCATCCAATGTGGTAACTAAGTGGTTTTAATTAGAAAAACTGATGGCTGTGGACTGTTACCCAGGTAACTAAAACCCTTAATCCTCCAGAAACGCGGAGTCTCCAGAAGGCCCTGGAGGGTGGGGGTAGGGGGATGCAAAAGCTCCTTATCCAGAGTCCTCAGAGGCAGGTGGGCCATGGGGTGACTCCAGCTGGTCTCTGGTTCCCACTCTGCCCACAGGGAGGTCCAGCTTCAAAGCTGTATTTCTTTGTCCTTGCTCGGGGAGGGGAAGGGAGGGGAAGGGAAGAGCCTGCTGTCTGGCATTGTCTGGCTCACTCCGGGGGTTTTTCCAAGGAAGCATCCCTGGATTAAAAGGCTGGAGCATCCAAGCTCATCTGCTCTAGTCCCTGTCTCTGAGGGTGGGCCTATGGCTCAGAAAGCTCCAGAACAGTACAGCTGCCTCCGCCCTTCCTGCCTTGCAAGTTTCCTGAAAAAGGTGGCCTTGAAGGGGACAGCTTCCTGGGGTCTGGTGTCTTGCCTCTGCTCTAGCCCCTGTCCATCCCTGAAGAGTGAGCAGAACTTTGGGGGGGTGGGGGGGAGGTCCATCCCTGCAGAGTGAGCAGCACTTCCTGGGGGGGGAGGGGCAGAGGCACAGTACATACACATTGCCGTACTCCATCTCCGTGATGGTGATGGTCTTGACATGCCAGACCAGCTCTCTCTTGGGGATGAACCGGTCCTCCCTGGCAAGGTGGCCCACGCAGAGGGAGGCAATGTCCCCCAGGAAGATGCTGTCAAACTCAAACGTGTCTGTGGTCCCCCTGAAGGAAACAAAGATAGGCCCGTAAGAGCTGCCCGTATCCACTGAAGGAGGTGAGCATTTATTGAGTGCCTACTGCATGCCAGGCACACTGGTCTGAGGAGCAGGGATGGAATGGCAACCACAGCCCGATGTCAGGCTCACGTTCTTTCAGGGGTTTGGTCTAGTTTTGCAACAAGACAACCACAGTCATTAAAAACCCCTGCCTGGGGACGCCTGGGAGGCTCAGTGGGTTAAGCCTCTGCCTTTGGCTCAGGTCATGATCTCGGGGTCCTGGGATCGAGCGTCGTATCGGGCTCTCTGCTCAGTGGGGAGCCTGCTTCCCTTCATCTCTCTCTCTGCCTGCCTCTCTGCCTACTTGTGATCTCTCTCTGTCAAATGAATAAATAAAATCTTAAAAAAAAAAAAACAAAACCCTTCCTGGTCGCAGCACCAGGGGGTGGGACCGTCATGAAGCAGATGGAGCCGGGAGAAGGGGGAGTTGGGTGTTGAGCTGGGGAGAGTGTTGGGGTTCAGAGAGCAGAGCCATGGGAGGACGGGAAGAGGCCCCCAAGGGGAAACTGACTGGGGGCTTCGGGAAGGAGGCACAGGCTTTACTTGCGGGGTACTACTGGCTTGGCTGAAGCTGGGGTTCAGCCGGGGAAGCGGCAAGGGGAGAGGCAGGGTGCGGCCATCTGTGGCAGTCCAGAGTGCCAGTGTAAGGAGCTCAGACTTCGTCCTGAGGCACAGGGAGTTCGAATGAGAGCTATAGTGGGTCACAGGCGGGGGAGACTTCTGTAAGCACTTCTGGAGGGAGCGGGGAGGGGAAGGGGGCATCTGGGCGGACCAGAGGCGGCTCTGGTATGGAGGAGGGGAGATGGTCCCGGAGTGCCTGCCAACCAGGAATGGCGAGAAGAAGTGCCTTTACCCGAAACTCCAGGCTGATTTCCCTGCAGAGCATCTCGGAGGCTCCGTCCTCCCTTTGTCCCTCCAAGTAGAACTCATTTCTATGCTGTCTCTCATGATGACTCTCTTGCAATCTCATGGTTCAATGTTCTCTTTTTCCATGAGGCCATGAGCACCTGGTCTGCACGGACTTGGAGGAGGTCTGCAGTGCTCCCCGGTCCTGCTGCCATGAAGCCTCTCTTTAATTAGCTAATTACTAATTTTTGCTGTAGCTTTCTATTAACTTTTAAAAACTGAAATATATTTGACATAAGACTGTATAAACTTAAGGTGTATGTGTTAATTTCATACAGTTTTTATATTACAGCATGACTGCCATTGTAGCGATAATTAGTACCTCTAGTACATTACAGAATTAGTCTTTCTTTTTAATGGTTGACATAATTAAACTCTCATCTAGTAGCCTCTCTTGGAGTGGCAATCCCCTCCTTTCCCTTTTATAAGGGAAACTCCTCGGTCCTGACGAGTTTGCACAGGGCTGGCACATAGTAGGTGATCGGTAAGTGCAGTGTAGGCCCATTTGTATACTTATGGCGCCTACCAAGGGGATTGATTTTGGGGGTCCCTCTCTGACCCACCCCACCCACCATCACTCCCTTGTGGGAACCCCTCTTCTTACTTCCTAAAGGCCCGTTGTCGGGAAGAATTTTCCACGAGGAACTCTTTGGATCGGTTCTTCCGGCCTTCGAGGATGAGCCAGACGTTCTCCCTGGTTTCACCTCCGTTGCCTGTTTCAATGACGATCTCGTAGGCTGCGGTGAAGAAGGTGGGAGAGGGTCAGCTAGGGAAGCACCCCCTGCCCATGGCTTCCAGGTCCACCCTCTGATCTTAGACCACAGCCAGGGGGCAGGATGGAGTCTCTGCAAAGAGGTACTACCAGGAGAGTCTGCCCTCCCCCCTCCGCCCCCAACCCAGGCTACTGTTAGAACCTCTTCCAGTTAGAGAACAACAGCTTTGCCCTGCTGGGCGGGAAGCCCCAGCAAGCAGTGGGGGAAGATGAGTTTGGGAGAGGTGCTGGGGCCTGGTTCTCAGGGATGGACAGCCCCCAAGAGGTAAAATGGAGATCATGTGCAGAGAGAAGAGGACAGGGAAGGGTGGGCAGGCCAGACTCCAGGAGAGCTTTGAAGTTTGTACACAAGTGCCAGGTCCTGCCCGGTCTCAGTTCTCACTCCGGTGCCCTCCTCCCCTGCACTGCCCTCGCGCGCGTCAGCATGCACTCAGTGATATTTGTTATGAGGCTGCCAAGCGTCAGGATGCAGCTAGATTCTGGGGGACACTGGAACTGCCTCTACAGCCCCAGACACACAATGACTACCATAGCCCCCAGACGGAGTGTGCTACCCTGGCAACCCTGCAGCAAAGGGCTGAGGGAGCTCAGGGTGAGAGGAAAAATCAGTTGCCCATTAACTCTCCAGCACCATCTTCTCGTATTTTCTTCCTTGCTCTCTCCATGCACTCTGCCTCCGTGCTGTCCCTGGAGCCCTGGGAGGTGCCCTTGCTCCCTGCACAGCAGTGCTGCCCCCCAACCCCTTGCTCTCTTCACTCCCACTCACTAGGCTCAGCCTTCACCTTGTCCTTGCTCATGAAGTCTGCCCCAGCCCCTCAAGATTGCAACCCTATGCACCCAGCACTCCTGGCCTGCCTTCAGGGGCTCCACATTTTTCTCTTCTTTTTATCACCTGTTACCTAGGAACATGCTGTGTAGTTTGCTTATGATTTTACCGTTCATTGTACTCCCCATCCCATCTGAATGTAAGCTCCACGAGAACAGGGGGAGGTCTTTGTTTCACTTACTGATAGATCCCAAGTGCCCAGAACAGTGCCGGGCACACAGGCACTCCATACATATTTGAACAAATGAATGAATGATCCCGCCACCGGAAGCCTCACGAAGGAGGCAGCATTTGAGCCCGTGCTTAAAGAAGAGTGATGATGACCATTGGCAGAAAATGAAAGGAGGTTCTAGGCGGAGGGAGGAGCACAAGCAAAGACTGAGGAGGTGAGGAGGGCTGGGAGTTCACGTGAGCCAGCAATCCCTCCCCAGGGACCAGGCCAGAGATGGAGATTTCCAGAGTGTCCCTTGTGCATGTGGCTCTTGGAGCAGTCAAGGAATCAGAAGGTTTGGGATTCTGGATGCAAAGGACAGCTGTTTCTGCACCTTTCTCCCAGAGATGTGATATGGACAATGGAGAGAAGGCATGGCTGTGCCTACAGCCCTTGTGACTTCTCTCAAGGAGAGCGTCAGCTGTTGAGATGAGGGAAGTGAATCTGGACAAACAGGCAGGTAGCCAGTGATAGAGGAGGAAAGCCACAGAGAGCACATAACTCCTGAAGAAGACGAGGCTCTGTGGGTCCGTACAAATCGCAGCCCAGGACACTGAGGACCTACGATGGCTGAGCCATTGTCAGCTCCCACTGACATTCTGCTTTCCTCACAGAGGGTGGGCTGAGTTCTGCAGACCTAACACCTGGGAGTTGCAAGTGAATCCTGGGCTTTGTTGAGGAAATGGTTTGTTGGCCGCTGGGGAGGAGGCAGGAGCTCTAGGAACCTAGAGGCTCACTAGGTGAACTCAAGTCAGAGATTCAAGAACTAATGCGGATGGAGTGCAAATGGGCCATAATCCTTTCCCGTTGGTCCTGAGGGTAAGGAAGCCAAGTAAGGTGTGTCAGCAAGGACATTTAGAGAAATTGGGAACAAATGTTGCCAATGGCATCTGTGGTCTTTTGAGAGGAAGTTTCAGTGAACATAGTCCACCCTGTTCTCTTTCCCGGTATTTCATCAATGGCTCGATAAAAATGTGGAAGGCGTGCCTCTCAAATTTGTGTATATGTGGCTGGGGGGGAGGGGAATGGACAGAGGAGCACCAGGGACCTGAAGGAATGGGGCAGGTGGGAATGGTGAACCCAGGCTAGTGGCGATCAGTGTAAGGCCCCCCTCGAGGCCAGCACACCCACAGCGCAAGCCCGGCTGGAGAGAGGAGCACAGCAGCTCCGGCACGAGTCACCAGCACGAAGGGGGCACCAGCCAAGCCACCATGGGCTCTGGGGGGCATGAGTGGAGTTCAAGTGGCAGGACAGGAGAGGGAAGAGCAACCACCCTTGAAATCTTCCTCTTGGGCATGGCATCTGCGGAGGAAGATGAGCAAGGAATTCAGGCTGTCCTGTCATGTGAGAGGTGCTGAATAAACAGGGGTTGTCCTGAGGCAGGAACCGCAGGGGCACACGATGCTGGGACAGTGGGCGCCTGGAACTCGCTGTTCCAGATCACCTTGCCCATCTCACAATGTCAGGAGGCCTCCTGCTTTGTGGTTCAGATGGCCAGTCAGCTTCTTCCCTTGGGAGACACCGTCTTCTCTTCCGCTGAAAATGTTAAGTACAGAGCTATGGGGTTGGGACTACCAGAGACCATCTTCCCACAGTGTAGACAAAGAAGCAGAGCTGAGAGGAAGTTGAGACAGAGATGTCCTGAAGTGACTGGTGCCTCTGGAGACAACCGAGTGGAAGCCAGCTCCACCTGAGATTTCCAAGTTCTGGGAAACAACACATTTCCTCTTTGCTGGAGCCTCAAGGTGGGTTCAGACCCAGACAACCAAGAGTCCTGACCATTCCTGAAATGCTCTGTTTGACTCCACAAGAACGGGAGCTTCGAGAACTTGAGTACGAAGATGGATTTTCTGACAGAGTTGCCTGGTAAAGCAGGGAGTCCTCCGTCCCTGGGGAGCTGTCATCAAGCTGGACTATTTCTGGCCTGGAAACTTGGTAGATAAGGCTCAAAGAGCAGCCCTAGGAGGCATCAAGGGAGGGAGAACAGGAAGGGGAAGGGCTGTAGGAAGGGGGCCCTTCTCCTGCTGGAGGATGTCCCAGTGAGGGAGATCCTTCCAGGGTTGTGTGTGTGTGCGTGCGTGAGTGGGTGTGTGTACGTGCGTATGTGTATGTGTGTGCGTGCTTGTGCACACACAAACTTATAATACTACTGCTCAGCCCTTACTCTGGATTAATTGCAACAGAATCTGGGATTGGGACCCAGATGTCATTGTTATTTAAAAGTTGCCGATGGCTTTCAGCTTTGCAGCATGCTGGAATCATCTGCAGAGGCAGGTGCTTGCAGAGGGCTGGGAGCAGCTCTGGAAGCGCTAACAAGAGTCAGAGGTAAAGACAGAGAAGAGGGGCTGCGCCAGGTGGAGCAACTGACCCATCTGGAGACCAGCCAAGCCCAGTAAAGATGAGATAGCCTGCAGCAGAGCAGTGAGCCCTGGACTAGGAATCAGGTCACCTGGGTCCTACCAGCTGTGAATGGGCCTTAGATGTGTTGCTTCACCTCTCCGGGTTTTGTTTTCCTTACTGCCGGTATCGAGGTGAGAATTTACACCCAATCCAGCTCAGGGGGTGGGAGTGGAACCGTGAAGGCCTAACGAGAACAGAGGTGTAGAGTGCTTCCCACGTATGAGGCTCTGTTCGCGCACTGTGCGGGTGTTGGTTCTCACAAGCAGGGTACCTGGAAGCGCCCCAAGGCCACAAACACTGAGTGCCACTAGGGCAGGGTCTTGATTTCACCTACTGGTGTGTCCCAGACTTCAGCAGGGGTTGTGGCATTTGGGAGGCGCTTCGTAAACGTCTGCCAAGTGGCTAAATAAAGGTAGCTGAGGACTGGGATGTTTGGCTCCAGCTGTGTCCGAGGCTCTCCCCAGTGTGACCCTCCATCTGAGGACACAGGTATGGTCATCTGTCCCTGTGCCATACCTTGAGGGCACCACGCTGCCATCCGTGGCCTCTAAGCAAAGACAGATATCCAGGACAGCTCCTGGGCTGCCTGCCCCTGCTGTCCAATCTCCCATCCGTAACGTCCTTCCAGAACTAACCCAAGTGCTGCTCTCCTCGGCCATCTCCCTGCTAACCCAACCCCCGAAGGTCTTAGCAGCTGCTTGGCTGGAAATCTTCGAAGGAGACTCGGTGATTATACTCTGAGCCACACTAATCTCTCCTCCCCTGGAAGCCAATAGCCTGGAGGAGCCTCTATGGAAGGGGTTTAAGGCTTCCTATTGCATGAAGGGCTGACGCTTCTCCCTCTAACAAGATATGAGGCTCTAAGAGGAAGGACCACCACTTCTCTTCGCTGAGCACTAACTGCACACTTATTGTCCCAAAGCTTGTAGAGCTGCAGAAGGCTACAAACATGAGTGGCCCTGTCCCTGACCTCTGAAAGCTTCTAGCTGTATAGGGACACTAACCATGTGCAAAAGCTGATACAAATAAACTGGAGGTCACAGAGCAGTGTGCACCACTCACGCATCTGTCACGAAGCTGGGCAACCGGTGACTCCTCTGTAAGTGTGGGGTCTAACCTCTGCATCAGGGAGGAATCCTTGCACCATAAACCTGACCATAAACCTGACAACATCCTTTGGATGTTCCCTGGGACATAATGCTCACCATCTCTTAGAGAAGTTAAGGTCACGATTGGGTAGTTTGGATGGTGTGGCCAGCATGAATGGGTGGCTTTCTACCAGAG
The DNA here is from genome assembly GCF_022355385.1 of Mustela nigripes. Classification (NCBI taxonomy): domain Eukaryota; kingdom Metazoa; phylum Chordata; class Mammalia; order Carnivora; family Mustelidae; genus Mustela; species Mustela nigripes. Next base: position 64,731,139 of record NC_081564.1, read on the forward strand.
AGCCATGCTTCCCTTCCATGGTATACAGTTTTTCCCCTGGAGGGGCTGTCCAGCCAGGGACTACATTTCCCAGGTGCCCTTGCATCTGGGTAGAACCAAATGATTAGTTCTCACCAACAGAAAGTGAGTCAATTTGTTATGAAAGTAGGGACGCATGCCTTCTCCATGCTCTTTTTCCTTTTGCAAGAACTTTGGGAGCCCTATGTTGAAAATGGCAGAGACACAGATCAAAAGACCTTGGGTCCCTGAATCACAGTGTGGAAGGTCTCCTGCCAATGACCACACTGGACGGTTTATCACATGAATAGAAATACATTTTGGTTTGTTAAGCCATTGAGATTTGGGGGTCCACCTCTTACTACAGTTAGCATTACCTTGAAAACTGAGGTTAAAAAAATCCTTTCTTTACACTGGGCTCTGCCTTTGGTAAGACCTTGAATCTGCTGAACCCAGACTACAGGCAACTGTAATAAAGGAACATCTCCCTAGTCCTGGGATGGCCATCCACTTGGGGGATCAATTACTTTTCCCTTTAAATATCCCCTGCGGATCTAAGAAAGAGGCTGCAGGAGAGGCTGGCTCCTCCTACACATTCTGTTTCCAGAAGTCTTGATTTGTCAGCTGTTGCCACGGGCCCCAGTTGTATGGAGCCCATGATACAAAAATAAACCAGAGACAGAGCTTCCCACTCAAGTGCCCAGCCCAGTCCTCAGGGCAGGGTGAGCTTGTCCCCTGTGGTTTTCTGGCTACCTAATTAGTCCCTGTGATTGGGGCCAAGATCTGGGACCAATGTCTTGGCTGTTCCAAGTTTGCCAAGGAATATTTAGGGTATTTATTTATGTACCTTCCCAAAATTCTTTCCTTCATAGGACCTCTGAGTCCCTCCAGCTGTAACAGTCTCTATTTCAGATTTACCGACGCCCTTCCCTACCCCCTCCTGAGCCACCTCCCATCTAACACTGAAGACTCAGCCCATGAGTCACACCTGCCCCCCACGTACTGGTCTCCTCCAGCTCATCACGGATCTCATTGTTGGCACAGGCAAAGTCACGGAGCGTCTGCCTGTCTCCCTCACTCCTGGAGAGCCAGCAGTCACACTGGAAGCGGAAGGTCTCATCACGCGAGTTGTCCTTCACGTCGATGTAGCTCAGGTGCCAGCCAGGAAAGATCCCTGTGGAAAAGACTTCGTGGGGACCAGGAGCTGAACACGCTGTCTTGCTTTCTGCTGTCTGCTGCCCCCTGCCCACTGCCCGTGAGGCCCCACACGAGTTCTCTGTCCTCTCTCGGCCTGGCTTTCTTTGTTGAGGGAATGAGGACATGGGCTAGATGGTCTCTGAGGGCTCCTCTAGCCCAGGGCAGGTAATGCTCTTTGCAAAATCCTTAGTCTGGGGTTCATGAGCCCTTAGATCTGTGTATGGGAATGAAGCAGTCTAGCGGCTGGGAGAAATTGTGCTGTGATTACATGTTTCACCAGGGAGAGAGCTCATAACTTCCACCAGGTTCACAATGGGGGCCACTGACTTCTGGGGAGTTCACACAGCTGAAGGACAAATCCTATTACTTCCTGACTCCAGTATGCACCTGACTCAGGCCGGTTATCCTTCCAGAATTCGTTCTGGCATCACCCCCTCCGGGAAGCCTTCCCTAGTGTCCCCTGATTGCCCAGTAGGCCTGCACCTGCCTTGGCCACACGCTGACCTCCCCGTGTCATCACTGTTTACGTGTCTCTTCCCCTGACCATGAGCTTTTGGGGGACAGGGACCTGGTCTTATTTGTTTTTGTTTCCCTAAAGCCTTGCCTATTGCCGGTCATGTAGTAGCCGCTCCATGAATGTGGGCCGTGTCTGTTATGACGTTGAGGACCTTGGCTGTTCAGTGGTCATAGAAGGGATTTGAGGCTGCTGCTTCTTCAGGGTATATGTTAAACTTGAAAGGTCTCAGCCTAATACTGAACATACAGTTACTTCTGCTGTAACTGGCAGGGCTTCTTTCCGAAGTGCTCCCCCCAAATCACAGCTATCAAGTATAAATCTCTGTATTTGCTGTGGCAGCTATGTCTTATTTGTGCCTCACACTGGTGCAGTTACTCTCTGAGAACTCGGAAAACCAAAGCACCCATCACACATGGGGGAAATCCTGTTGTGTGACAGGTTACGAGGTGGTACCGGCTGCTCATTAGTTGTCCACAGGCAACCTCGCAAGGAAGGCACGGATATGCTCAAGTGTCATGTCTTGACCTCCCATGTCACCTGGGCCTGTCCCCACCAAAAAGCCATTCCCTAGGATTGGACACTGCCTCCAGCAACACCTGTAGATCCTGCTGCTGGCCTCAAGGGTCTTATAAGCACAAAGACACACAAAGATGGACACACACTTCTATCCCTCGGCTTTCCGGGGATGGGGACGGGGGAGTGGATGTGGAGGCTCCCGGGCTGGGCATACACACCAGCAGTCCTAGGATAGCTTAATTCTGGATTAAAGGCTCTTCATATATTTTTTAAAACATAGATCTGTACTGAAGTAAAAACCCAGGAGTCCTGAAATAATTACGTTAAAATTTAAAATACGTCTGTTGAGTTAAACAGTGGTAAGTAATTTTATCGATAAACTTAGAAAAGCACAACAATATTTTTACTTTTCCACATTGGGGCCAGTTCTGACTGTAAGGTTATAAATTGGCTGCTTTCTGAGATGATAACATCATGAAACTGATTCAACCGCTTAATAATCCCTGGTGTGTTCAGTCTGGAAATGATGCACAGGAGACCCGTTGGAGCAGTCCTTACAGACCTCCAGAGTGGAACAGAGAAAGGGAGAGGCAAGTAAAAAGGAAGGCAGAGAAAGAGAAGCCAAATGTTGGTGCCCTTGGAAGGTGTAGGTGTGTGTGTGAAGGAGAGAGCAAGAGAGCAAGTGGGAGAGAGAGAGAATGTGTTTTCCAGACCTTACCCAAATCAATTACAATAGGGTCTCTGGGGTAGAAGCCAGGCATCAGTGGTCTTTACAGTTGCCCAGCAATTTCAATGTAGAGCCAAGGCTGAGAACTAGGACCTACACTGCAATCACCTGGGCCCCCCATCCTGGAGAGTCTGATTGAGGGGGTTTGTAATGAGGTTCAAGAATTTCCATCTCTAACTAGTTCCTTGGTCATGCTGGTGCTGCAGGTACCAGAGTCACATCTTGAGAATCACTGGCTTAATGATCTCTCCTGACTCCAGGATGACGGTGTTTCAATGGCTTCATGACAAAATAATCAATGGGAATTAATGGGTAATTATAAGTGTGTGATTGTGTGTGTATGGGTGAGTGTTAGTGGAGAGGGATGACGTTAATTGGAGAGGTGGGTCATCGCAAGATCATGTCTGTTGCTGGAACACACTATTCACCCTGCTTCACAGCCCAAGTAGATTTCACTCCTGAATTACTTCTTGGACTCCAGGCAGGGTGGTGACAGTGAGCAGAGGGGAAAGGAGGATTCTGGGCTGGCTTTGACTTTATCCACAGACAATTCAGTGCTCTAATGGAGCAGTGAAAGCCACTGGAGATGGAAGAGAAGGAATGTGTCTGGCCTGGGTTGCCCTGGTGCTTGGTTGCTTCTCTTCCCACCCTTCCCCCCTTTCCCCTGTCCTCTGAAAGCATGGCCTTGTCTCACCCATCTCCAATTCTCTTTTCAAGTAGTTCTTAAAAAACAAACAAAAGCCCTCCTTCCATGATAAATAGCAGGCTAACCCCAACTCCTTTAAGATGAAAGAAACTTGTCTTCAGATCTTTTCTCATTGTTGATTTAGTTGCCTTGTTTTGGATATGTTCAGTGTGATTGAAAGGGACCCTACCACCATGAACTCTACTAAGAACCTATCAGACATGCAGCTGGAAACAAGCAGCTCTGGGGGCTGATATCACGCGGTTGGCTTTTACTGGTGAAGACGAATCCACAGTAACAGCTTGGCTAATGGTGTGGCCAGCACTAGCCTGATGGTGGAGAACCTCCTGACCCTGTGGAACAACAAGGAGCCATCTGAAAGCCACCATTAGAGAGTCCATTTCTTTACAAAGTCTCCTCTCCTAAAAAATTTATTTGAGAGAGAGAGAGAGAAAGGGATAGTGATTATGCAAGAAAGAGCATGAACAGGGGAAGGGGCAAGAGAAAGAGAGGAAAGCAGGCTCCTCACTGAGCAAGGAGCCTGATGCGGGACTTGATGCCAGGACCCTGGAATCATGACCTGAGCTGAAGGCAGATGCTTAACTGACTGAGCCACCCAGGTACCCCAAAGTCCCCTCTTTTAAAGTTTTACTTTTTAAATTTTTTACACAATGATAGTAACTCCCCACTGCTGGACACCTTTTGACTCACAGCCAATCCATATCAGATCATATCTGCCACATCCTCTTCCATAGTTGTATGGTTTTCCTTTCCATGCACACACCAGAAATCAAATACCCACACACTACCTTGTGGACACATAGTTGTTCTCCAGAATTTCACTTGCATTTTACAGAATTTATAATATTGATGCTGTACTTCTTATCCTTCTACATATATCATAGTGATCTTTTAAAATCATAGATTAAATTTTGTGGTAAAAAGTTCTTCATGGGGCACCTGGGTGGCTCAGTCAGTTAAGCGTCTGCCTTCAGCTCAGGTCATGATCCCAGAGTCCAAGGATCAAGCCCTGCATTGGGCTCCCTGCTCAGCTGAGAGTCTGCTTGTCCCTCTCCCTCTGCTTCTCCCCCCCAGTAGTTCTCTCTCTCTTGCTCAGTTTTTCCCAAATAAATAGATAAAAATCTTTAAGAAAATAACTAAAATCTTTAAAAAAAGAAATCTTTAGAAAAAAGGTTTTTCATTTCCCCAGAGTTTTCATCAGAGAAAGCAAGCAAGCAAGAAGAATTAGAAAATAAAAACAGTATGTTATAATTTGTTCTGTTATAAAAGCTATGGAGGTAACTGGAATTAAGAGGAAGAATAAATCATTCACCTTTATTTTCTTCTCTGGACAATATTTTCATGGTAATCATGGGAGCATTTTTTTAAACAAAAGAATTACAGTTAATCAGTGGCAAAGAAAGGACAACTAGAAAGGCACCATTTGTAATCCTAATTTATCATCACTGGATGAAGCCATTAGATGAACAGTTATTGGCGGGGGAAAGGTGTCAGGGTAACCAGGCTGACAGTCCCTGGATCCACTATTTGGTGTGAACATCAGGAAGAGTAGGATTGCTGTGAGGTAATGGGAAGTACACAGTTGCATTTTAAAGAAAGATGCCAAAGAAAGTTGAACCTGAATCCAAGCATGCCTTTAGAGCTGACTTCCAAATTGTAGGAAATATGGGGACTCGAGAGGCAAAGACACTACAGTAAGCAGATAAACACTAGAATCTAAACATTCTAGAATGTCCAGAATGTAGACATTCTATAGATCATTGGCCCAATCGATTCCACAAGCAAATGGCATGACAAAAGAAGTAGGCATGCTCTGCTTTTGAAGAGACTGAAGGGAGATGGCAGCTATACACGGAGTGGAGACCTTGTTTGCTTCCAGGTTCATGCAAACCCAAAAGTACAAAGGCATTTTTTTTTTTTTTTACATTAAGGAAATTGGTGTATGGAGTGGAAATCAGATGACACAAGGAAATCATTGTTTAGTGTGATCATGGCATTGTGTTTCACTTAAAAATGTCCATTTTGAAAAGTGAAACATACTAAATATGTTTGGGATGAAATAATATGAAGTAAGGGTTTGATTTTATATAATCTAACAACCAAAAAGAAATTAAGAAAGAAAAAGAAAAAGTGAGAAGGGGAAAGCAGGTATGACAACTCATAATTGTTGGATCTATGTGATGGTGATGTGGAGGTTCACTATACCATTTCCCTCACTTTTGTTCATCCTTAAAATTTTTCATGAAAATTACTGGATAAACAAAAAAGATGGAAAGATAGATTCAAAGAAAGAGATGACTGCCATGATATTAAGTTAACTAAACATTTGTAACTTATGAGGCATCACAACTTTTTTTGTGGAAGTCTCTCAAACGAAATATTTTTACCCTCATAAATTGCTATGCAAGGGAAGCATAATGTAGCTTGAATATTTTTAAACTAAATATGAAAAAATGTGGCACAGAGAGAGAGAGCTTAAGGACATATTTAGCTGTCTTGGCTTATATTAACATTTAAGTTACTATAAAGAGGAAGCTAGGCACAGAACCTGGACTTCCCTGTACCTCTCCTGACCCTACTATCCCAACCACCTGAGTTCACTGAGGATACAGATAGACATCTTCCTTTCCCTGCTTTCAGATCCAAAGTCTGGCTGGAGGGGAGGAGGCCCACTTCTCTGCCTACAAAGGAAAGAGGATAACGTCGGTGCTCGGGGTTTCTTTAAGGCGAGGAACAAGGCAATCAGATAGTCTTGAGTTACCCAAGGGACGAACCAGACTGTTTGAAGAGCTTGCCACCTAAACCACAGTAGTAGCAACAAACAGTACAGCCGAACGCGAGGAGCTGTCCACGGTGCTGAGCTGCCTCCCTTTTCTTTTGATAGTGAGGAGACACAAAATGATTGGCTGTAAAGTTTTTGTACAGAGGAAAAATGAATCAAGAAAAATGAGAAACTCTGGATATGTGCATAGTTGGTGTCGGGGACATGGTAGGAAAAGCAGTATTAGTGGACCTAGTCATGAACCTGGGATTCATGGCCAGGACTTAATTTTTGAAAATATTAAGGCACGGGGAAAAACTGATTCCATGGAGATGTAGGTTTCTTGTGACTGCGGCATGAAAAAAAATCAGGACTGAGTCTGAGAGAGTGAAATGTGGCTATAAATAAATTCCATTAAAACTATATTAAGTCCCTACTATAGTACAGGCAGTGTGATAGGCATTACGGAAAGAGCAATGACCAAGACAACGGTGTAGTTAGGAACTAAGCTTGATTTCTAAAATTTGTCTAGAAACACAGGACATTTCTAACTGATGGAAATGTCAAAATGGTGGCAACCAACAGTTTTTAGTTGTCTGCCACCTTGTGGTAGGAGGGTCAACGTGCTGCCAGGGGGATGGTGGAAAGCGGAGGTTTGCTATCCCCACCACCCTGACCTTGAGCAAGAGCTACCTTTGTTGTCATGCCAGACCCTCAGCTTGCAGAGGTGGCCCAGGCTCAGCATGTCAGGGAAGTTGAATGTGTCTGTGTTGTTCCGCTCAAACTTGTTCCAATTGGCTGACTGCTTCAGGGCCAGTGTCCCGCTGTCCCCATTCTCCCCGAAGATGATGATGAACACATTGGCATCGGTGCCTGCTCCTAGAGGGTATACAAAATAAGGGTTCTGGGTGTTAGCCTCTTCAACACACAGTCCACTTGCTCTGGTTCCCACCCTGGCTTTCTTGGAGGAGCCATCAGTGCAGATGGGAAGTTTAATGTTGATGAGGCCAGTGGGGAGGTTGGAAAGAGTTGGTTAGTTTTTTGAGACTTCTGGGTCTCCAATTTTATCTTTCATCTTATCTCTGTGTCTTCTAAATGCTATTGGGCTAAATGGAGTCTGGTTAGCAAGTATGAGTGGTCTAGTGCAAAAACTCATTTATTTCTGGGGAAATACACCCATACTTAAAAGTATGCCATGAAGACTGGTTTTTCAGGTTAGAAATCTAGGCTCCTTCCTGCACAACATGGATTCAGAATGAAATAGGAAAGTTCCTTATTCCCCAGATCTATCCCTGGTTGACAGTCTATACTAGAGCTTTGTATCATTTGCTTAAGCCAAATAGAGGTATTGACCCTAGTTAAAAAGAAAATGTTTCTGAAAGGGGTGACTCTGTGAAGGTTTCCTGAAACATACACCCTATGGTTATCATGGGATTTATCAACTATTTTCTGAGAACACATCATGAGGGGATGTAGGGGTAAAAAACATGTGGGCACTTGGAACTTTTAGCAAGAAGAGTGAAGGCTCCATTGTTAGGAGAAAGGAAGAAGAGAAGTACCAACAAACTTACCTGCTACCTGGGCCCACACTTACTCCAGAGATCTTACCATGAGAGCTTAATTTCTTTGGCTAAATGCTTCTTTGTTGAAAATGTAAGCTTTTATGGCCTACAAGCTAACCCCTCACAAGACATTTATACACAGTGCGAATGAGTTTGTATATTTGTACATTCCTTGTAACAGGTCCTGGAGAACAGTTTGATATAGAGAAGGGTAAGTGGGAGACATTGTTTCCACGATGGGAGTGTATTCCCACTCAACCTCAGGCCTTTGCACAAACTAGCATTTTTGCTTGGAAGGTCCTTCAGCTGGTGTTCCATCTACCTCAGTGGCTTCTGTTTGTCTTTCTGCACTAGACTTTGGTATCTCTTCTGGGAATACCTCCATGACCCTTGCTCCCCAGCTAGATAAAGAACCCTCTTCTGGGTCCCCCAGCTCCTGTGCAGACCTCTTCCAGAGCTTAGTTCACTGCCATTGTTCCCCTAGAATGTCAGTTTTAGTTCACTGTCATTGCTCCACTAGAATACCAGACTCATAAGGGCTCAGGGTCATCTCTCCATGCTAAGATTCCAGACCAAACCTGGCACACAGAAGATGGTTGCCAACCATCTGTGTGTCAAGGAACCCAAGGGCATCTGAGATTCACAGCAGCATGAAGACAGAGGGCCTCTGAGTCATGTTCCTGCATAGTTTTCCAAAGTGCTGACCATGGTGCCCAAACTGGTTCTCCCAGACCTCCTTGAGGGAGGAGGAGGAGAGCCAGTTCAGTCACTGGGAAGAAATACTTTGTCTGGACAGAAAGTGACACATGGTGGAAAGGATTTGTGTTTGGAAGGTCAGCCAAAGAAAAGTGAGAGCCTGACCAGAGCCCAGGGCCTGAGCCAGAATTTGAGGAAGGGCAAGTGGACTGGGATGTGGGACTGGGAGATGGGACAGATGCCCTGACTCACCCAGGATGTCACTGGTCTTGACTGAGACAGTGTAGGAGGTCCACTCCATCATCTCTTCCCCATCAATGACAGCACACATCTCACACACGAGGGTCTTCTTGCCCTTCCGCTGGGACAGCCAGTCTCCATAGTAGAACATGGTCAGGTCTCCAGTATTCATGCACTTCAGGAGGATCTGGATGAGAGGAGCCAGTGTGGGAACCCTCCCTCACCTCCACCAGCTGTCCACCTGCGAACACAGGTCCCTTTCCCGAACCCCAAGGACCCATGATTCCAGACCCAAGATGAATTCTTCTGATCAAGATTCTCTGGGAAAAAGACCCTGTGTTGTATGTCTTGCACAGGGGCCGAAACCCCTTAGTTTGGGGATTTGGAAATGGGTAATGCATTCAAACCTGTTTCTGAGAGGTACCTTCATTGTGCACAAGAAATGTTTGTTGAATAAATGACAGAAAAAGGGACCAACCAAACCACTGTCAGCCATAAATACCTCTGGTTGGCCAAGTTGTCCTTGGTGTGGGCACCATATTGTTGGCTCAAGAAAAATCTGCTAATGGCTGTAGAGGGGTAGTGGGAACCTCAGGGGACTCAGGATAGATAGCCTTTGGTGGCTGGGAGATTTGAGGACTGAATCAGAGAGAGCAGAGCCTGAGATGGAAAGAGAGGCAGCTACCTAATGTGTGATCCTAAGGCACCCAAATCTCCCTTCCATCCTGCCCGAAGTGCCCAACATTAGACCCTCTGCTATCCCGGTTGTTGCTGCTTCTCTCTCTATCCTCCCAATTGACCTCCTCCAAGAAGGACGCGCTAAGTCTGTCCACACTATACTGACTGCACATACTGAGCACAAACAACTAAAACTACGTTCTCTGGTTAATTCAAGCCAAAGGGCTCACCGGATCACTAGGTCTGATTCATGTCATAACCCTCTAAAGTGACATTTTCTCTTTAACCAGGTCCACTGAATAACCGAGAAGAGCAGGAAGAAGGGTTGGGCTGTGGCTGGAAGGAAGATATTTACCCTCTCCAGGAACCACTCGGGCCGGCTGCCCAGGCCATCAATTCGGATCCGCATCTTGGTGAACGGAGCAATGTCCAGGATCTCCATGATGAAAGTGTCATTCTGCTCCCGCTCAAATCTGGGGAAGAGATGAGGGGCGTGATGTAGGATGCTGGCTAGAGTGAGGGGTTAGGCCTGAGAGAGGATGGAAAGGGAGGCTCCCAGCGACGCCCCAGCAGTCTGTCCCTTGCACCCCAGATGTGTTCCTAAAAGACTGGGTTAAGGGAGCTTGGCTGATAGCCATGACCCTGAATCAGGCTCTGGATCCTAATCTCATTCTGCCAGCCACCTAGAGCAGTCCAAGCTTCTCTCTGGGACTTGGTTTCCTTGTCCTTATTCTGGTGGAAATGACACTGGTCCTGCAATCTCACCAAACTGTCAGGAGGACCAAAAGAATGTGACATCAACTTAAAATATAAAAGGAATTCCATATCTGCAAGGCTTCAGATGAGATTCTAGGAGTGACAGGGCTGCCATGAATGGTGGGGCAGCCTGTACACTGCTCAGCTTAGATGGTACCATTTACATTTTTCTGTACACAATCTGCAAAACTAAATGCAGAAGCCTGAGATTGGGTAATGATACCAATAACTATTAAATGGCAGGCACGTAGAGGTAATATTGCTTTTGGTGCTATTACTATTTTTCTGCTAAATGACCTCATCATCGTCTCAGAAATGCTCTATCTTGCTTTCTTACTGCTCTTCCTACAGGGCTACATGTATAATGCAACCTTCAGTGCTGATTGCTTGACTGATAACTGATTCCAGATAATGCTGCTGATAAGCCTTGGGGGTAATGCAAGTGGCACTGAAGATAGGGAGATAGGATGCCGCTAGGCGATTGGGCTTCCTTGTATATAAGACATATGTTTAAAAACAGAGGCCACAGCCGGAGGGGGTTGGGACCGAAAATGCTGCAAACCAAGAACTAGTCCTTTTCTCAGAGGCAGTGGAAGAGCAGAGGTCTAATCCTTTTTGATAACTTACTCATCTGTATTTTATGATTATTAGCAGCGAAGACATTCTCCCGGAAGTCTGCTCTAAATCCCTCCTGCTCTAATTTAAGCCCTGCCTGTTGTTCTGGTCCTGTGGAAACTACAAAGGCGTGCTCACAAGTCTCCTTGTCGCTCGTAACACTTACTGGAGATTCTCTCAAATAATCTTTCAACTAGTTGATTCCTTACCAGGTGCATAATTTTGCAGATTTAAGGAATTTTAGAATTCTTTGCTTTGAAAAAAAAAAAAAAAGAATTCTTTGTGTTTCTCTTGAATTTTCACTCTTTGAATTTAGTCAAGTATTCCCATTTTATGGAGATTTTATGGTGGGGCAGTATAAAAGGGAGAAAGAAATAAGCTTTTCTTCTAGAAGACTGAAGAGTGGATGACTGTGCCCTCTCATCCTTTATTAGAGGCTAGACCCCAGTCCCGCCTGGGTGGACCGCAGCAGGGTAAAAGGCCCACATCCACAGTGGAAGCCCCACCCGGGCCCTTCATCCCTCCACGACTCACTGGCCGCATGTTTCCAGCTGTCCCACTCCCTCACATATCTCAGCTGACATGTAGGAGGGCTCCACTTTGAGAGGCCACCTGGGGAGAGGCGGTCATCCTCCGATCCAGGTCTGTTTGCCTCTGGCTCAGAAAAGCGGGGCTGCCAAAGTGGTCCAGAGCCTGCCCTGCTCCTCTGCTCAGAGGGGCCTCTACTCAGCAGCAAAAGAGGTAGCGTTGCGGGTGTGTGTGTGTGTGTGTGAGACCTTTGGCTGCCCCTCAGTCCTTCCCTGTTCTGGTTTCCTTCCCTTCCCTGACCCCCACCAAGGGCTGTCCTTGGGAAAGGGCCTAGCACCCACTCACTCACTGGTCTCTGGGACTCAGAACAGCCAGAGAGCTAACCAGGGCCCAAGTTTTCATGTGGAAAAGCAGCTATTTGATGGAAGAATTTTAGACATTGCTAAGAAGCTAGGGAAGGTTTGTGGGTAGCCCTGCAAAAGGGCTGGCTGGAAGACAGGGAGAAAAGGTATGGGGTCCAAAGCTGGCCTCTCCGGGAAAGCTGCCTAAGCAGTCAGCCTTGGTGCCACTAGAGGCATGGCCGGGGCTCTTGGGAATGGCAGGGGTCAGAGCCTTGGCTATGGCTTCAGGCTAGACCTAGCTCTAGCTGCTTCCAGGCTAGACTTTACACCAAGAGCCATCTAGTTCATGCCCTGCCACCTCCAGTGATGGGCCCCCGTCAGGCTGGGGCAGCCCTTTTTCTCTCTGGATGGCTGGGGCCAACTTTTAATAAGGTTGGTTTACATGGAGCTGAGCCTCCCCTCACGGGTCCCAGCTCTGCCCACCAGAGCTAATGGTTTCACTGTCAACAGTTCGGCCACACCCAGTGCCATGCAACAGTCCCATGCAACTGGCCATCAGTGGAATATTAGGCAGCCGTGAAAATGAACAAATCACAGCCATCCTCAGGGGCTCAGAGAAATCTGAAAATCCTAGTGTCGAGGAAAGAAATTAAACATGAAAGAATGCCCACAACTTGTCTCACTTACATAACACTGAAATCAAGACTCAGTGGAAGCTGGTTGTTCAGGGAGGCCAGCGCAGGGTAGGGATAAAAGAATAAAGGAAAGCAAAAATGTATCTACCTTAAAAGCCAAGACAATACTCATGTCTAGGGTGGGGAGGTACAGGGAACTGGTAATGTTCTTGGGCTGGGGGATGGCTCATAGGTTTTGTTCTGTAAGTGTTTACAATTTATGTACATATATATGTTATGCACGTTATACTTGTTATATATATATATATATATATATATATATATATATATATATATATATATGAACAGATGGCTAGGTACAAATAAATAGAACTATATTCTCTAATTAGCTGGTGCCAAAGAGGTATGAGGTTATTGAATTATATAGATCATAGAAGGACATCTAACCCCACCCATACATAGTTCCTAATAAACATTAAAAAAATTGAATGTCCTTGAAACTGTTGACTATTCCTGATAAGAAAGAGATTTCAGAGCCCTGCTCTGTGGGTCAGAGCCCCTGAGGTAGGCTGACAAACACTTCCTGCTAGGGTGATGCTTAATGCAGTCACAAGTGTCTTTCTAAGGAGGAGGCAAAGAGATATTTGACACCGACATGAGGGAGGAGGCGATAGGGAGGATGGAGCAGGAAGAGGCAGCAAGATGCTGGCTTTGAACGCTGGAGAGACGTGGCCACAAGCTAAGGAAGGCGGGCAGCCCCTAGAAATTGGGAGAGGTAAGGAATGGGTTCTCCCCCAGAACCTCTGAAAGGGGTGCGACTGGCCTTGATTTCTGCTGAGTGATACTGACTTGAGACTTCTGGCCTGGGGAAATGGGAGAGAATACATCCCTGTGGTTTGAAGCCACTAGATTTGCAGCAAATTTTTATCACACCCCCAAGGGCCATGGATGGAGCACACTGGGATGTGAAGGGTGGTCACCTTGGGACCAGCATAGGGTGTATTCCAAAGATGCGTGAGAAGCAGGATGACCGTCTTAGTGGTGGTGTCCATGTCCACGGGTGCAGATGTGCCTGGGGGGTAAAAGGTGAGCCAACAACCTCTGGCTCTTCAGATCTCTCCTCGGGAACCATTAAGATAAGTGAACACAGCACATGCCCCCATGAGATATCAGGGGGTGACGAGCCGAACCCACCGGCTGCATCCGTATGCACAAGCATCCTGGTTGCGGTGTGAATGTAGACCAAAGGCAAAGAAACCTCAGATTCCAAATATCTGTCATCCCAACATGCCAGATAAGGCCCTGTGCATGTTCTAATCTCCCAGAGCCCTCGTAAAGCATGGCCTTCCGGCTGAAGACAATGTGTCAGGAGGGCTGACCCAGCAGTAGGAGCTGGGACTTTCCAACTGCCTCCCACGGGTCCCTCAAAGACAGCCTGCCTTCCTCTTCTGTCCCCTGAGACTTGCCTCCAAGCCCAACTGAGGGAAGGACTCAGCACACCCAACAACAACCCTGCCCTTGAGTCCCCAAAGATGGGCTCCTTCCATTCCCAGAGCTTTAATGGGAGTAGTGGGAGTTCCAAGTGATAAAGAGACAAGACTCACGAGCTTATCAAAGCCATGGCCACAGTCACTGGTCCAATAGTTCCCATCTGTCTCCTGAAATGGCGTCTAGAACCCTACTGGGCTCTTCACTCTGCTGGCATTCCCTTGGGCTCAGTTCCTCATCTTCTTTGCACTGGGGGCTCATGAAAGCCATGTGGCCATTCCGTTGGGCAGACCCACAGAACTCTGACTTCCTTTTGCTTCCAGATCAGGAATCTCTCAGGATATGAGGTCTCTACTGGGCCTGGGAATGATTCCTTACAGGCACTTACTTCCCTTTAAAAAGTCGCATATCTTTGTCTAAAAATAGCATCTATCCCCACCAGATACCAGCTGACTAAAATTCCACCATTAGAGACTCATTCCTTGGTTTGCGCATTACCTTTTGAGGATGCCATCTTTTTGGATGCCACATTCACTCACCAGCATCTCAGTGTGAATTAGTTTACAGAACTGTTTCCCCCAAAGTGGCAAGATAAGAAGTTGGGGGCTTCAGTTGGGGAATGGAGTAAGTGAATAGCTACTGACCTTGACCTCTGGGTCGAACATTTGACAACAGGGCAGTTGGAGCAGGCAAACCATGTATGTAGGCATGGCTCTGCCTCCTGTCTGGTCATGCACCATCTTTTGGGGGTAAGGATCTCCTTGCACAGCACCAAGCTGTGCATGTGTTGTAAGCCCAGTGAGTCTTACTACCCAAGTCCCTGATCAAGACGCTGACACTGAAATAAAGCGCAGGTCAAACAGAGCCAGTTGCTGATGAAATCAAGCAAAATTTGCCTTGGGTAAGAGGTCTGAGCTTGCAAACTAGAGGTGGTAAGGAACAATAGCTCTCAGCACAAAATAAGTCTTTATTCAGAAAAACAAAATCCTTACAAGAAGGATTGTGATAAGCGCCTCAAATCACCTACAATATGGTTGTATTATAATGTGACTCTCAAGCAAGACTTCCAGAATTTAAGTACTGCCAGAAAGGAGTCTATCTCCTCTACCAGCAACTACTTCTGTATATGTCTGTGAAATAAGGTGTGATGTTGATATGGGATCATCAATTAAAGAAAAAAGAAAACTCAACAGGACTTTGGGCTTGGGATGGAGGTTAGGGCCAGAGTATAGAGAGCATGAGACTCCAGACAGACAGGGGCTAAGCCACATGAAACTACAGAGCCAGGCCCCACCACCTCCAGGAAGCCTCCCAGGTGACCAGACCATGGCCTGAGCCCTAGCAGGCCCACAGTAGTCAGGCCTGGGTTGCCCCGCTCTCCCGCTCAACACATCAGGGGCCAGGGATGGCCTGGGGGACAATGGCTGAACACAGAAAACTAGCACAAACCCAGGACTGTCTGAGTCAGGACTTCAGTGAAAGGGCAGACAGTAAAAGCTGTGGGGAGTTCACCTTTATCATCATTACTGATGACGTAAGGGGCAGCAGAACCTCATGCTTAAGGCCACAGACCCCTGGATGCAGCTCCCAGTGCCATGTGACCTTCAACAGCACGACTTCACCTTGCTGTGTCTCAGTTTTTGTTTTTCAAAAAGGGGATGATAGAAATGGTCCTCAGAGAGCCGCAGGGAGAACTGTACCAATGCGCTCAGGGGGCTTAGGGAAATGCCAGGTCCATGGTAAGGTCACTCTGGTGTTCATGCTGCTGCTGTGGCTCCCCAAGTGTTAAGCTGTGTGGGTTCGGGAATCTTCTCCTGGTCATACTCTGTCTCTTATGTCTGAAACAGTGCCTGCCATATACTATGTGTTCAATTATTTTTTAATATTTAAAAATACTTTTGGCTTTTTATTTGCAATCATTTTAGACTTGTAGGAGAGGAGCAAAAATAGAACCGAGTTTCTGTGTTCTCTTTGCTCAGCTTCCCCTAATGTTAACATCTTACATCATCATGGTACGGGGAACGAAAGCAGGAGATTCACAAGGATACAACGCTATCAACTAATAGACAGACTTTATAATAAACATTTTTAGGTGATGGAGGTCGGGAGGGAAAGATGGAGGGAAGGATGGGTGGAGGGGGGGAGGGAGAGAAGGAAGGAAGGAAAGAAAGCAGGAAGGCAGGCAGGAAGGAGGGAAGGAGCTCGCTGTGGGCTGAGATGATCAAGGCAGGCTTCCTGGAGGAGGTAGATTTGAGCTGGCCCCTGGAAGAGAAAGGCCCTGAGACAGAAGAGAATGGGTGAGAGGCATTCCAGGAGAGAAGAATCTCCTGGATAGAGGTGTGGAGGCTAGAAGGCCCTAAGGTATGAGGGGAGAGGGAGGGAAGCAGCCGATTGAGGCAGGGTGGGACTAGAGGCTGGGGGACTGGATGTGCAGAAGGGCGAGGGGCAGAAGCCCCCTCTAGATACCTGGCCTTCTTCTTGTCCAGCTTCACTTCCTCTGTGCTGCCATTGATGCCGTAGAGGGTCATAAAGATATTGGAGTCTGTACCCCCGCCGACCACATCACCCGTCCACACTGTCATCTCATAGAGCACCTGCCGAGAGAGGGATGCTGTGAGAGCTGCCGACAGTTCTGCCCAGGCCCATGCCAGGCCTGCCATGTGCTACGGGCCAGCAAGCACAGTTCCAGGTCTGTCCCTGTGTTGGGCACAGCCAGTAGACCCTGCGAGCCTCCTTGAGCAGTGACGCTCGAAGAATAGCCACTGCTTCCCTGATTTACTCTTCAGGTTGGGGTTTGGCCCTTTTGCCTGAGGTTTGTTCCAAAGAGAATGTGTTTCCTTCTGTCTGTCTCCACTGGAGGGGGAAGGGACAGCCTGCTCTTCCCTGGACGGTGCCTCACTGGTTCTTTCTCCAGGGGCAGCCTTGTAGCAAGAGGGGCCTCCTTTGCCCATGTTCTGGAATGTCCTCTGGCTTTTTTCTCTGTTCCTTCTTGCCAGGATGCCCATCTCCTCTGAACACAGCTAGCCCTGCCTTCCCCTGAGACTGAAGCATGGCGTTCTCACCTGGTCCCCACTACCCAGAAGCCCTTCAACTCAGAACCCGAGTTATGCGTCACAGCGATCACGTTCCCGATGTTGTGCCTGTTGGGGGCTGGGGGCTAGGTGCCTTTCAAGCAGCATCGAGAATCTTTGCCATGATACCATGAGGGTAGAAGTGGTCTTGGTAGGCCTGGCCCAGAGGCCAAGTTCACTACTTATTTGCCCAGGTAGTGAGGGAAGAGCCTCTTGCTTTATCAGGAAAATCCTCTCAAACCTTAACAGGGCATCGTGGTGGCCCGAGGAGCTATTGGGAATGAAGGCAGGAGCCTGGTGCTTTTTTGCTCTTATTCAGACAGGCAGGAAAAATAGCAAGATCAAAATGAGAGCTTTGGTGACCCCATGGAGACTGGCCCCTTAAGGCTAGTGCCTCCAGACTGTCGTGCTCTCTGGGCCCATCTTTCTCTCCTTTACACAGATGTGTCTCTTTTTAGGTAATAGGTTGTTTCCAGAAAGAGACACAGAAATGGGGCTTTTGTAATTCCGCTCTGATAGCTCCTGGGGAGATGGACTGTCCAAAGAACCCTGTGGTTCTTTGCAAAGTGATAAAGCTGTGTTCTTTTATAGCGTCAATAATAGGGGCGTGGGTCTGCATTTCCACAGACTAAAGGGCTCAGGGGGAGATACAGCTGTCCTGAGTGGGGTGTGTGTGGGGGGGTGGGCGGCACGCACACAGACACACTCACACCCACATGCACACTGGGAACTGGGTCAGGACAGAGGTCCCTGGATGAACTGTGTGCTCACCCACACCATCCGTCTGGCCGTAGATGGAGATGTCTGGGTAAGGAGGGGGAGTGGATCTATGCTGTAGAAAGTTCTGCTTTCTGGCTCTCGAGCAGGGGAGGGGCAGGCAGGGTGATTTCTTCTTACCTTCGTGGGACACCTTCTGACCTACATCTATAGCCCACTGGTTTAGATTCAGGAACAGAGTTGAGGGCTGGAGCATTCTGTTGAGCCCATAGCTTTTTGGTGGGAAACACCCTGCAGGGTTACGTGAACCAGGGCCATCTGCACCACCAACTGGCCACGTATCCTTGGGCCCAGCCCTCAGGCATCCAGCACTGGCTTGTGAGTTCATGCAATTTCATCCCAGATCATGCGGCCAGTTAGAGGTGGCGGACAGGAGCCCAAAGCTGCTGTCCTTCAGAGGTCTCGTGCCAGCAGCTCTCACTGCCCTGTAAGATCCCAAGGCACGTGGTAGCCCACATGCTGTCTTTCTCCACCACTGTCCTTGGGCATGGAGGGAGCCTTTGGCAGAAAATGACTCTGCACACCTATGCAGGGCTTGCAAAGCTCTTCAGGGACTGTTCATGACCTCACTTGCTCTCATCAAGATCTTCTTACATGGAACAGGATAGAAAGTCTTATTTCCATGGACTGCATGAGAAGACCAAGACCCAGAGAAGTTAGGCGATTTGCCCAAGGTCACAAGGCAGCAGACCTAAAGAGACTCGAGTCTCTTGGCTCCTAGCAAAGTGAGTCTGGATGGTGAACCGGGCTTCAGCCCTGCCCCAGGGATGAGTCTCCTGCTTCCCTCACTTCTGTCTCCCCTTCTGCTCTCCTACCCGACCCTGCATAGCTCTTGCCATGCCATAGGCACACCCAGGCCCCTCTCCATACCTTCTTCCCTATGTTCACCACCATGGCGTCCAGGAGGTCAAAGACGCGGGAGGTGACACCATCGCCTCGGTCTTTGGCAAGCCAGCAGTTGCAGCGCAATGTGTACTTGGTGCCCTGGGTGGGCACGGCCAGACACAGCTCCTCCACCAGCCAGCAGCTCTCGGGGGAGGCCCCATCGTGGCCCAGCTGGGAGAGGACACACCAACAGTCTGGGTAAAACTGGGAAGGAAGCCCTTGCCACTCAGCATCCCTTCCCCGGTTCTGCAACTTCCTCCTCACGGCTTCCTTCCAAAGTGCTCTGTACACAGACCTGGGTACCCCCCTACCCAGGAGGTGAGGAGGTTTTGCAGATGAAATAGAAATCTCTAAACAGATGATTTTGAATTAATCAAAAGATTATTCTGGG
The DNA here is from genome assembly GCF_022355385.1 of Mustela nigripes. NCBI lineage: Eukaryota > Metazoa > Chordata > Mammalia > Carnivora > Mustelidae > Mustela > Mustela nigripes. Next base: position 64,750,223 of record NC_081564.1, read on the forward strand.
TCGGCCTCACCTAATCAGGCAAGCCCTTTAAGAGAGGGTCTAAATGTCAGAGATGGAAGAAGTCAGAGACATTTGAAGCAGAAAAGATGGTGTCTTATTGGTCTTGCCAAAACAAACTGCCATGTTTTGGAGAAGGTCATGTGACATGGGAGGCCTGCAGCCTCTGGGAACTGGCAGCCTCAGTCCTACAACCACAAGGAAATGGATTCTGCCAATGACCAGTGAGCTTGGAAGAGAACCCCCAGCTTCAAATGAGACCATAGCCCTAGCGGCAACTTGATTTCAGCCCAGTGAGACCTTGGGAAGAGGACACAGCTAACTCACATCTGGACTCCTGACCTGGGAAAATGGGAAATAATACATCTATGTGATCTTATGCTAAGTTTGTGATAATCTGTTACACAGCAATGGAAAACTAATACAGCAGACATCTCAGTGGAACACCAAGACCCGGCAGGGCAGTGACTCATTCAGGGTCACCTAGTTGATGGCAAAGGCCAGGGGACCTTTCTCCATGACCTGCCCCAAGCTGGGGCTCCAGGTCATTTGCTCTGGTTGCCCTCCACACCTCCACCTGCTACGTCCTGATCAGCTCCTTCCTTCCCTGGGGGTAGGCACCATCCAGGACCCAGGGACCAGCACCTCTATTTTCTTGATGATGCCCACATCCAAGCCTGCAACATAGAACTCCTCCACGGAGCCACAGCTGAAGCCCTTCTTCCCCCGGGGGAAGTCCAGCCAGATGCGGTTGCTGCGTTCATCATCCTCCCCAATGAGTAAGATGAAGGCCCGGCTGTCAGTGGCTGCATCCTTGTGCTTCCCGGTGGTGACCGACACATAGTAGGGAATCACTGCAAGAGATTATGGGACCCAAACTCATAATGGGCCAGGTGGACATGGGTGGGCTCATAGACTTGGGAATGACCTCTGGAGAGCACAGATCATAGCTCCGTGCCTCTGAGACAAAGTGTGACAGAGCTTTCTGGACTGGTGAATGATCTATGGCGAGCATCTATGCTCCCGGGAATGAGAGATTGGTATCTCCCAAGTGAAGATCATCCTACAAGAGCATTGTTGCCACTTCTAGAAGCCCTTCTGACCAATGATCTCAGCTGCACTCTCATGTGAGGTAGGGCAAGACCAACAGCTTTTCACCAGGTACAGAAAGCTAGAAAGCTTTCTGTAGTCAACAAAAATGAAGTGGGCAAAAACAAGGTCTCACGGAAAGTAGGAACTGGGGGAAGAAAAAGAAAATAGTATTATATGTATAACATGGTAAATGAAAGTTCTAGAAGGTAGCCATTTCCAAAACAGACCAGGATAATCAGTATAAAACCTTGCTGAGGTAGTGCAGCAGAGTTCTAATTGCCCAGCAAGCATCCATTCTTCTTGCAGCTAGGCACGCTCATAAAATATAAGCAAACATTGCTGGGTGAGTTTCTGGGGAAATTTCTGACTCAGCTGGGAGGAGGGCCCTTTTCCCCCTTAACCTTCCAATTTGTTCTGCTTGGAATGTGGATGTGATTGCTGGAGCTCCAGCAGTCATCCTGGAACCATGGGCAACCTTTAGGATGGAAGTCCCTGACTTTATCGGAACCTACTCTATCAGTCCCAGTTGCCTAGCTTTGAACTTTTATGTGAGAGAAAAGAAAATCCCTTATTTGTTTAAGCCACTATCTTGTCTCAGTCACTTGCACTTACTAACTGATACAAGTTGGAAAGCTTTCTCTGGGATCATCTTCCTCAGTATCTTGGGAGACAGCTCTGGTATAGGTTATAGGTAATATGGTTATAGGTTGTGCAATTTGTATGTCTTTGAAAGTTTCCAAACTAGCCCTTCCCCATGACCTGTCCCAAGCTGGGGCTCCAGATCAGTTGCTCTGTTTGCCCTCCATACCTCTACCCACTATATCCTGATCAGCTGGAATTACCAGCATTGTTTTCTGCACCTGTCCACAGCCTTATTTCATCTTTATAGGAGGCCCTGTTGGCCTTTCACGGTTGATCATAGCACTTAATTCAGGAGAAGCACTTACTTGTGGGTCCTATCATTTAGTCACAGAGTGAGAAGGTAAAATATAAAATCATACACTTCCCCCCAACATGGTCTCCTAGAAGGGAACAGAGTGGCTCATGCTCTATACTTAAGACGGCTGAACAGACAGGCAGTCACTTTAAATGTTGGATAAACAAACACAGAACTGCTTTATCTCAAAAATATGGTTGGAAAAATGAGCTTTTCAGGGCATTACAATATCGTTTTATGGAGGAGGGAAAAATTGAGGCCAGAAGAGTGACTTGTCCAAGGCTACATATATTCTTGTCAGAACCAGAAATGAAACTTAAATGCCCCTAAAACCATCTTAGGCCTTCTTCCACTCCTCACTACATCACACTATGCCTTAAGTCTGCATGGTTAACATCCTCCACGGGATACTCTACGGACATGCAAGGGGTCCTCACTGCTGCTGTTGACTTCTGTCTTATGAGAACTGTCCCAGGCGCTCAGGGCTGAATCTATATCCGGCAAGTCTGGGTGAGGGCAGAGAGTACCACAATGCCCTCCTGGTGGCGGGTAATGGATTAAGGGCATCATTCCCCTAACTTCTCTTAGTCTTTGTTCCCCCTTTTGCAACAGGGCTGATCGTGGCCCTTTCAGGTTGTTGTGGGGTGGAAACAGGCAATCTGGGGGAATTTTAAAGCATTAGATAGAAGTCAGAGGACAGTGGGGCAAATGCATGGCCTGCCCAAGAAAAGCTTAACCATGTGTCCAGGTGCCTGCCCTTCCTCCACCAAGCTCCCTGCTTGGCTTACCCGGGCCCTCCTGCACGTAGTCCACCATGGGCCCCGTCACTGTGGCGATGTCGACGTCGGCCATCTTGGAGCTCAGGGCGATCTCCCAGAAGTCCGCAGGGCTGCTGCAGTTGCTGCTTCGGTCCCCTGTGTACTCCTGCCCAGAAGACCCGAGTCCCACTACAGCTCTGGTGTCTTCTTCCAGAGCACAAGGCATGAGAACAGGGACGAACCAAGTCCCCCCACCCACACTGCCATGGCCTTTCCTGCACCTTCTCATAGAAGAGCCTCTCAAGCCGCCCGTCTTCCTTCTTCAGGGACAGCCAGCGCCCGCACAGGAACAGGAACTCGTCCTCGTTGGTGTCGTTCCAGATCTCCACCTTCTCCACATACCAGTCTGCACACCACCTGCTGTTGTCGTGGCGGAGCTTGATCTTGTAGATGACGCCCAGGTCAGCGGCCTCGATGATGAACGTGTCCGCCTGGGGAGAAAAGATGTGCGGGCTCGGTGGAGACGCACCCCTCCACCCGCTGCAAGCCCAACCATCCAGTACCTTCTATCCCCCTCAGCTGCTGGACTGAACAAACCTTCCTAGCTGGGAGCCCTCCAGGCACAAGTCCCCAACATAGAGCGCTGGGTATTCTGAGGCCTCCCTTTCCCAATGGCCCCATTTTGCAGTCCTGTGCCTCCTGGGGTACCCCTTGTGGATGTCTGGAAGATGGAATGTTAGTGGGTGTGGGGCAGATGAGGGCGCTCAGCCTGGTGCTGGTACCTGGAGGTCCTTGGTGATGTGGAGTGTCAGCATGAGTTCAGGTGGGGGGCAGGACGGAGGATGGAGAGGGGCCTGAACTCCCGGGGGGAAGCTGGGAGGCAGTCAAAGGAGCCTCTGGGTCAGACAACAGAATAGGGAGAGGCTCTGGTGGAGGCCAGGCTGAGGAGAGCTCCGGGACACCATCTGGAATGCAGGTGCAGGCAGGTGTTCTGTGGGGTGTGATGTAAGGCCCTCTGGGTCCCTGATCATCCCTTCAGTAAAGGGCTGTGACACTCTCAGGCACTTGGATTCTTTTGGGATTGCTCAGTGAGATGTAGAGTTCCAGGCCTTGAGGGGGGCTCAGTCAAAACACAGGCTATGTGTGGCTGGCAGGAGCCTGGGGCAGGATAGGAGAGGCTGGTGGCCTTGGGTTACAGTGCTTTTCTTCCAGAAGATGGAAGATGTGCTGAGTCACTACGGAGCACCGGGAACCCAGACACAGGGCGAGAAAGCCTCTGACGCTCGTTGGGACCTCCCAGCCCAGGGCAAGGAGAGGAGGCGGTGGGTCAGTACAGCCCAGGTGCGGGAGCAGCCACCTGTCCATGGACTGGAGTCAGGCCCAGGAAGCCTCTTCAGGTGGTGGCAGGAAGTTAAGGATGGGGTGGCTGGGCCTCTCAGGCAGCCCGGCAGGTCACTGTGCGGTGAGCAGTGCACCGCTGATGGGGCGGGCCACAGCACTCTGCCAAGCGGCTGAGATCGTCAGGGCAAAAACAGGCACAGCCCGTGACCAAGTCCACCTCTTTGCTTCTGTCCTTGAGAGGACACTTTTACATGTGCATAAAGATTTTTACTGCAGGACAATTTCTACAGTGGAAAGCTGGGAGGGGAGCTATGCGCCGTCCAGGGCTTGGGGAATGGCTAGATAACCTTGGTGATACTGTGTGTAGGATGTGTGTGGTTGTGACGAAGGATGAGCCATCGACGCTTGACGATCCTGACATGGAAAGATTTCCAAGGTACGCCACTGCACGCCAAGGGGAGCTGAAGAAGCATTCATCTTGGCTGATGTCTTGTATGTGAAACACTGAAAGCAGGGAACAGCATCATGGATTTTTTCTGGGCACATGAACCTGGTTGTAGGGAAGATGCCCAAAAAGGTTTGGAAACAGGAGAGAGTGAAAAGCATTGTGCAGTGGACGCTCCACACAGGCTGGCTGCATGGGCCATGAAAGGTCGTGAATCCTGCAAAGAGCTCAGGCTGGATCTGGGATCATGGAACGCCCCCGGAGGGCTGCATGTCTTTGGACTGGGTGAGATGAGGAGGCCCAGGGCACATAGCAGAGAGCCCAGGGGGTTCAATAAGCCAGGTCAGCTAAGGAAGGGCTCAGGAGCTCATAGGGCTGACCTAGGAGCTGTGCAGAAGGGAGAGTCTCCAAGACCTGGCTTTGGGCTGGAAGTGGGTGGGTGGTGCTCATGGGGGGCAGGTAGGGGACTTCTGTTTGTGGAGGAAATGGTCAGAGAAATGGAAGCTGCTAGAGGCTCAGCAGTGAACTTTAAGTCACATAAACCGTCAGTGAGTAAACCAGAAGTGGCTCTAGCTCCTCGATAGGAGAAAAGGAAGAGAAAGGGATGGGTAATAGAATGGGGCAAAGGCTTTTCTTATGACATAACAATTGCTAAGAGAGACAAAATCTGGCTCTGAACCCAGAAGGGAATGGACTGCATCACCTTCACTTATAAGTTCATTCATTAATGTGCTCTATAAATATTTGCTGTGCCTACTCTGTGGATTTGGCCACAAAGACACATGGATCTGTCGTCTGCGAGCCACACGCCCCTATCTGACAATACATTCTCCAGGGGTCGGTTCCAGGCGCCATCAAAGGCAGGGGAAGGTGAGTCCCCCAATTCTCAACAACGCTCAGCACTAACGAAGAGCTAGGCACTTCAGATGTTTTAATTCAGTGAACTTATTTTACGGTGGAAGAAACTGAGACATCGAGATGTTAAGTAACTTGCCCAGGATCACACAGCTAGTCAGTGTCACCATTTGAGTCCCTGACCTCTTTGCGTTCCATTTTGTCCAAAGTGGTTAGATCTCCCATTACTTTATGAGTGCAGCAATTACGTGTGTGTGTGTGTGTGTGTGTGTGTGTGTGTGTGTGTAATTATTTCTCCCTGATACAGTGTTCTTCCATCTCTTGTCCTGTTCATCAGCCCAGGGCACAGTACCTATCACACTGCTCTTCCCACTTCAGAAGCAGTAAACCAAAGCTAAAAGTAAAGAGTTCCTATCTGGGTGATGGAACAAATGAATGGGAGCCCCGGGGCCTGACTAACCCGGAACCTCGAGGCCAGGCTTGGCCCATGGGGTCACCAGCCAGCTGCAGACCTGCTGAGATGCCATGGTCACCCTTGCTCCACAGCGAATTTCCTTCTCACTAGTGGGAAATGTTTCAGGCCAAGGACCACACCCAGGTGAGGGTCGGCCTAAGGAGACCCCTGCTAAATACCCACCGGTCAATGCAAGAAACCCCTATGTGCGCACGGCCATGGGCAAGACCGCAGGTCAGGCTACCCATCTCCATGAGGAGACCTGCCCACAGTGAGCTGACTTCTCTGATGATGACTCCCCCTGACCCCCAGACAGACAGCAACCCGGGGCTCAAACAGGCCTGGAGCAAACCCCAGCCCTGCTCTACCTCCACCCCAGATCAGGACCCAGGGTTCGCGCACAGGCTGAGAGAGGAGACCGGCCACTCTGCAGAGGGAATCGCTAAGGGTGAATACCCACACGAGGGAGCACAACACCGCACAAGGTTCACGGACAGCCTCCGGCACCAAGAGGAACTGACCCCAGGCCACTGGACCTAGGAAGGGGAGGGAAGGGGGTAAACTCTCTGTGCCCCGCGTACCGTTCCTTTCTCGAACTTGTTGGTACGGTTCTCGGACTTGCCAAGGTACCGCTCCCCGGTGTCCCCCAGATCTCCGTAGATGGTGATGTAGACCTTGGCATCCGTCCCTGCCCCAGGAACGTTTCCTGTGAAGATCTGCACCGAGTACAGCACAACTGGGTGGGCGGTGAGACCAACGGACAGACAGATGGACAAAGGGAACAAAAGAACGGCATTACTTTAGACTGGAGGGAACTGGATTTGTAGGAGGTGTTAAGCCTCTGGCCCAGGCCCCGAGGAGGAGTTAGCATCTGCCTTTTATTTGTTCACTTGTGTACATTCTGCTACAAATCCACGAGGATTTGCAGGCAGGGAGTCTGCCCAACCTCTGGACATGGGTAGCCTCGAAGACGTGGAGGACGGAGGCTTCCCCCGGCAGCTGTCAAACCATCTACCCATCTAGCTGCCTGCGCTGCTGGGGGGAGGACACAGGAGACCGGCCAACATGTGGGCGCACTGTGGTCACTACGTCTACCGGACGATAGTATGCCTTCCCGTTTGAGGGTGATCAGGATCCATGCCCGCTGCTGCTAAACACTCTTTGGAAAAAATCAAGTTTTTTTTTTTTGTTTTTTTTTTTTTTTTTTTTTTTTAAGGCATAGCTTGCCCATAGTGTCCATGTCCTTATTTCTATTTATTCTTCAGCTCCCTGCAATCTGGTGCCTGCCCCCAGTGACCGTCAGTCACCCTCTCCTTCACCTCCTGTGGTCTGCAGCAAGGGCTCTGTGACAGTTATTAAAAAATTATCAAGGAAAATAAAAACAAATGTTGTCTTGTCTTGGTTTTGCTGTTGTGGGCTCATAGAAGAAGAGTGAAGGATCGCCTTTTCCGACCTCCACCCCAGAGGCAGAGGCGAGCTGTGCATTTTTATGAGGCTAAGGATTCTTTCTCTCCTCCCCCTATGCGTCTGTCCCAAGAGCTTTGGAGTGTCAGACCAAGAAGAGGGGACTTCCCTGGATGATCCCCAGGGGGTGGGATGGAAACTGTGGCTTTGAGGTGGAGGGCGGGAGCGGCCAGACCAGGAGGAAGGTTCGTTTCGCCAGCCTGCAAGGGAGCTCGGGCTCGGGAGTCCAGTTGGCTGGCAGGGACCCCGCATCTGTACACGGAGCCTCTGCGGGGAGGCGGCGGGCTCGGGGGTCCAGTTGGCTGGCAGGGACCCCGCATCTGTACACGGAGCCTCTGCGGGGAGGCGGC